>NW_014569604.1:272909-324621 GCF_001313835.1 Polistes canadensis
ATCTTTATATATATATATATATATATATAAATGTATACAAAATTTTACTCCCAAATCTTCAAACATAACATTTTTCTAATCATTTATATGTATCACTCATTACCTTTAATCTTCTCGGCTAAGTTTATTAGAAAAATTTGGAATGTTTCCAACCCGCCAGAAAAGTTTGAATTTCGTTTGAAGAAACGAATTAATTCCCATGCGAATCTCTATTCGTCGTTCGATGAGAGCAATGATCTAAATATTAAAATAATGCCCTTTAAATCTCTGTAAAGGACGCGATATAGAGAAACAAATTCAAATTGCAATTACAAAGAATCGTTTCAATTTCAATTCGTGTTTTTAAGATTATTCATTTGTAACGATTAGACGAATTCTATTTTATTTTAGGATACAAAAAAAAAACAACGTTCGTAATACAAATTAAACGATATTATTATCGCCCCTTTTTTTCTTTCTCTTTGTTAAATTTCTATCTAAAGTTATATATGAATTTTTATACATCAAATCAATTACCATACGTTTAAATTAAACTATTATAAAGAATTATCATATATAATTATATAATTTAGAAATAAAATTTTGTAAAATTAATATTCTTCAAGAATTTGATATCGATAAAATATATATGATATTTCTAAATAAATAAAATATATTTTATAAGACACACTAACCGTTTCGTCCTTATGTCGAGCACCGTCTTACTTGAGCAGCATTAACAGCCGATGATTTTATATACATACATATATACGTTATCGTGCTACACGCTTATAAACAAATATTTACATTCAAATGCGAATGGACTTTTCTAAACACAAGCTTAAATAATCGAATCACGAGAAAGAGGGGAATCACGGGAACGGGGGAGT
Organism: Polistes canadensis; assembly: GCF_001313835.1. Classification (NCBI taxonomy): domain Eukaryota; kingdom Metazoa; phylum Arthropoda; class Insecta; order Hymenoptera; family Vespidae; genus Polistes; species Polistes canadensis. The sequence continues at coordinate 273,779 of NW_014569604.1, forward strand.
GCTTTTGTCTAATCTACAAAACGAGATTAAGTTAATAATCGAGGAAATAAAAAAATAAAATGGATTAATATGTTCCTGGAGGATAATGAAAATTTGTGAAATATTTTTCTTAATTTATCTTTTCTACTTTCTTTCTTTCTTTCTTTCTTTCTCTTCCTTTCTTTTCTTCTAATCACATGTACTTATAAGAATACAAGTTTAACCTCGCGCCTCGAGCTTTCCGTTCGCACTAAATTCAAGTTCGACTACTGTAGTATTTCTAAATGAGCTTGAAGACCCGCGTCCCCCACTATTCGACGTACGGTCCCGTTCAACCAATCGGAGCCACGCAGGCGCACCCCCTTCTTTATCGCTATCTCTCTTTCTCCGTGTATGCGTATATCTAATCCGCATCCCCACTGGGGTGGTGTATTCGCCACTCTACCAGGCCACCGATTTCTAGCAATCCCTTTCGTTCCTTTATTTTTATCTCTCTCTCTCTCTTTCTATTTATTTTCGCATACGGCAATTTCGAATAGGTTCAACTATTTTAATTATGTATACATATATATATACATAGATACATATACAAGTTGCCTCAATTAAACAGATTTCTACGAGATATCTCACATTTTTAATATATGTGTACTTTCATATAGATATTTAATTATTTGAACCTCTTTTTTTTTTTTGCAATTCGAATCTACGATTATCTTTTCCATCCATCGATATTATCAACTTTATTTTTATCCTATTGACGCGCATCGGTTAATTTCTAGCCCTTATGTATTAACCTTGAGAAGGATTCCACGAACTGATACCTTTTTCCTCTCCCATCCCATAAACTCTTCCTCGTGTTCCAGTAAATTTAAACTTTGCCGTCCTTTTTTTCCCTTCTAATAAAAAATATTACACAAAAATCATCATTACTCTCATTCCTAATTTTGTTCGTTCATTGAAGTCCGGATATATTTCAATATTATTTGTCAATCCTTTGCCGATACTTTTCAACTATCGTTTTTATTTGATACTTGTCATTGTTTCAATGTTTGAAAAATTTCTTAAACACTGAAAGGTATCATTTGACTTGTTCGAAACTTTATAACACAGAATACCAATTTACAATTTTCTTGATTATGTGGGAGATTCAAGACTAAGACACCCCTTTAACCCCTCTTAACGTTTGCCATTCGCCATGCGGCTTTACGATAGAGCGCTTGCGTCGGAAGATCATGAATGGAAGCTTCGCTCAATGCAGCTTCGGCCGTTATACTTTTATTTGCCTCTTGTGGAATGTTGCGGTTTTCCCTTAAAACGCCGAACTATGTCCTAACTTGATTCGATAAATCAAATTTCATCAACGTGATAGCTCTGCCATTTTAAAATTAATTAAATCCTAATTGTTGACTTTAAATTAACGTTCTAATATTCAATGCGTATATACATATATATATATTGATTACATATATTAAGTATAAAAATAAATTCGTTATCTTTATATTAAATTCATTGTATTGACAATTGTTTCTAAGAATTGATCAAAGTCATCGAAAATAATCATGGAAACTATTTCGAAGAATAACACAGATATATATTTATAAATAAATATTAAATTTGTTTTAGAAAAAGAAATACTGAATATAATTGTTGTTCCTAATGTTATTACAAAAAAAATTGATACGTCAACGTATACATCAATTTTGAATATTATAATATTACAGTTATCTGTATTGAAATATTTCTTCCTCTTACGATCTCTTTTTAATGAGAGGATCTAACTAAGTTAAAAAAATAATTCTAAGGCACATAATTTTATGAATGGACTTTTACGTGTACCACGGCCACCACGTGGTGGGGTGCTGTGTGCCGCTTTAACGATCGAGTCGTGTGAAACACACTTTTTCCCTGCTTTCTATCTATCGCGTCAGTCCTCCTCCATATTCCTCTCCACCCCTTATCAGTAACCACTACTACCACCAACCACCAACAGGCACACGCGCGCGCGCACGCGACATTGCATACAGGTGGTGGTAAGCTTTTGTACGCGTACGGTATAACCCTCTATGTGTATTTATATATACATCTATATGTGTATGTGTATGTATTTTCATCTCTATACACAGAATCACGGAAAGCTCTCACGAAGCTGCATCAATAAACGTAATCAGACGTACACTCACTTCTCTCCCACTCTTTCATCCTCCTTTTCTCTCTCTATAGAGAAATAAAATTGATTTCTAAAAGAGAATATGTTTATTTTACTGTTCAATTTTCTAACTTCCCTTCCGACAAATATTCGAATACAACGATATACAAAATTTGTCTAAAAATAAACGAAGAAAATTCTTTACTTCCGATACATTCTTTTGTACAAAAAAAACTGATGAAAGAATATATATATATATATATACGTGTAGAAGATAAAATAACATCATATTTGTTAGTAACTTTGTTTAAACAGGGATAGCATAGTATTATATACTATTCTATCTAAAGCAATATATATTACATGTACCTTTTCATGTACCTTGATTATAAAAAGCTCTAAGAAAAATATATTACATATAAATAGAAGTTAAAATTAAATAGAAGTTTAATATTATCAGATAGATAATTCTTAGTTAATTTTTTATTTCACTTTCACAATTTAACGTTTAGTTTCATATTGACGAAAATGATATCGCTTAATAACGAAGAGAGATCGTTAATATCATCTTAGGATGATAATAATCAATTGATATTAAATCATCGTGAGAGATGTATCTATTTAATATCATGAAAATATCAATTAGAATAACGTATATGTATAATTACATAAATATATGTAACATCTATTCAATAATAAAGTATAAAGAAATAAAAAAAGAAATAAAAAGAGTTTACCAAGGAACGATGAATCGTACATGCATACATATGCCTGTCTCTATGTATGTTACGTGTTATGCGTAGGCGCACGCGCCCCTTCTGTGTGTATGTGTGTGTATGTACGAGCGTTATACGTAGCCGCGTATCTCAATGATAGGGTAAGGGAGGGGCAAAAAGGAATGGGAACGTCGATGAACGAATATCCTTACCCCCTCTTTCTCTCCCTGATACGTGGGTGCTCCCAAGGTCACCGCAAGTGCAAAACTACGTAGTACGACGCCTCCGTCGCGACGCCCGCGCATGAAACGTGGGCGCCGCGTGTATATATATAGATCTCTCTACAGGTCGTTTTGTTTTAACGACACCACCTCTCCGATTCAACCCTGAAAATAACGAAAATGTTTATTTTATTGTTTATTTTTACGAATAAATTGTTTCCATTTATTTGTCTTTCAAATTATTTTACCTAATTCTCTTATATATTTCAGATATTTTATAAAATGAGAATTGTTTTTTATTTTTTTATGAAAATTGAATTTTTTAAATGAATATTTGTACAATATATTAAAAAAAAGGTCGTGAATATGTCAATGAAAAAGTATTAAAAATATGTACATGAGATAATGATAGATTTACAGCATACATAAATATATATGTATATATTATAATCGTATAGATACTTACAAATCCTTTCAGAGACAAAAGTGAACTGGAACGAACGGTAGATCGCCGGATAAAAAAACCGACAAGATAGATGATCCCACTTTTCCAGCAGATTCCATATCTCGCAAGATGGGGGTTGAATTCTTTAACACGATTACTTCATTGTCAGTTAGTCTCTATTACAAAAGACATATCATTAAAATTGTGTAACTTCAAAGGGTGTAAAAACGAAAAATATTTCGATAATCGACTAAATTAGATTAAAAATTTTCATTAATCTTTAGATCAATTTAAAATTCATCTGTTTTCATGCATGCAAAAATATTATCGTTTTACCTTGCTAAATTCTACGGAATGGAAACAACGTTTAATTAGTTTTTTAATTAACACCTGAAACGAATTTATAGAATTTGGAAAAATCATTGTGATTAATTTTATTGACAAAATACATATAATGAGAAATTCGTATCTTTAATAATACTTTTTTTGTCAATCTTTAAATAATAATAATAATAATAATAATAATAAATTATACCGTAAGTAAAATTTTGAAACACTTGAAATTTTCAATTCGTTAATATTTCTGTACAATGGAATACTTTAGTAATTTTTACTTTTTGTTACTAAATTTTCTCGGTGTTATTTGAACTTTGTACACTTTGCATATCTTCAATCTACAAAGATATTTTTTTCTAACATGTTAAATGATCGTAATAAGTCAATCAATGAATTATTAAAAAGAAACTCGAAAGGTTGCAGAAAAATTCAATGTTGATCATTCAACAGTTATTTGATATTTAAACTACATACATTTTTAAATTTGGTACTTCAAAACTGCAATTATTTTTACATCAAACTAATACGTATCTATTGTACTAGTAAGTGTGTAGGTATTTATTTAGTTTTTTATTAGTTTTATTTTAAAGATTATATGCACAATGAAAATATTGTCATAATTTTTTCATTATAAAAACATATCGCTTTAATTGTTAATGCTCTGGCCATTTCTATTCTTATTTGTATCATTTATTTTATGTTTCTAATCTAAAGTCTAAAGTAAACGAAAGTTTAACTACTAACAAAAAATGACGAAAAAATATTTAAAAGAAATTTATTATAAAAATATCGTATAATAGGCGAACCTTAAAAAAATGATTAACATATACGAATTGAATTTTTGCCAACAACAATTATAACTCCGTCCTCCTGTAAATCTTTCAAAGCATCTTCAAACATTTCGCGTGTCACCAACTAAAAATTAATACATAAAAAATATATCATATAATACATATAAAAATGTGATACAAGAGAAGTAATCTAATAAAATATAATATATTTACCAGGTCAGATGATCCTCTAATTTCAGTAAAAACTTTCTGATAATTAAGCATAGATGTTTTATTTTTCGATTGAATCAATTTCTTAAGAGCCTCGTTTAATTCAAATCTTCGTTTTCTGGCTGCTGAAGAAATTCCAGTAGTTAAAATACTGATGTCAATCTTACCGCTTAAAGGATCAATAGCTGATTGTTTTAAGGCTTCACGATGTAATCTATTCAGAAATATAACATTTTATTTGATAATTATTTATTGTATAATATATTTTCAATATAGTAAATTGATTAATTTTTAATTTTAACCTCCATGCTTCTTCTACATCTTCAATTTCTACAACATTGCTGAATCGTATTTTTGCATGAGCTTCAGATAATCGTATCAAAGATTCTAATTGTCTCGGATAAGCAGTAATTTGTCCACGGCCACTACCTACTCTCCTCATATCAACATAAGCTTGAATCAATCTCTGTTGACTTTCTTCATTGAGAGTCGGATGAATGTGTTCTTTAGCATATGCAATGTAATCACGGAGTATACTCATATCTATGATTTCATCTTCATCCTCTAATTCAGTTTTATAATAAAGAGATACCAAATGGCGTGCTAATTTTCTATCGAACACTTCGCTTTGAGGATCTAACATAAGAAAGATTAAATCGAAACGAGACATTAATGTATGAGGTAACATCACGTTCTCGACGACCTGAAAAAAATTATAAATTCATTAAGTATTGTCCATATAATAAGTACCATATGCATATAAATATATATATGTATATATTCACCGTTTTATTTTTATTCCATTGTGATCCACACGGATTTGCAGCAGCTAATATGCTTGTTCTTGCATTTAATTGACAAATGATTCCTGCTTTGGCAATACTTAAGGTCTGCTGCTCCATAACTTCGTGCAAAATAGAACGTGTACTATCATTCATTTTATCGAATTCGTCTATACAACAAATGCCGTTATCTGCTAATACCAAAGCTCCAGTTTGTAATACTAACTGTCTACTTTCTGGATCCTTGGTTACATAAGCTGTTAAACCAACAGCACTAGAACCTTTTCCACTACTGTATTGTGAACGTGGTACCAAATTGTAAACAAATTGTAATAACTGTGATTTGCTGGTACCAGGATCACCGCAAAGTAATATATTAATTTCTGAACGAAAATGTTTCCTTCTGATGAGACCTTCACCTTTTTTTGTACCACCAAAAAGTTGAAGTAATATACCTTTCTTCACGTCTTCATTTTCGTAAATACTTGGTGCAATATGTCTGGCTAATCTCTCATAAACATCCTCCTTTTGAGATAATAATTGTAAAAGTTCTATTCTCTCTGCTGGAAATGCATGGTCTTTACCTTCTTGTTGATCATATAATCTTTTTGAATCATGTTTCCTAAAGTGAACGACATCAATATGTGTTTTATAAACAGCACGTACATTTGATTGTCTTGGGTTAACACGTAATGGTTGAGCACGATATATTCCTGTAACATATACCCTATCGCCAGGAGAAACAGCATCAACTAAATCATTATGTGCAAAAATGATAACAGTATGAGGAGTGTGTCCAGCAGGCATATCATCAGGCGATTCTTGTAATTTAATCATTTGTTTATCAGAGAAGTGGCTGCGATTGTGTATCAATGTAAAACAATAATTATTGTTACATTTTGTACAAGCCGTAGGTTCTACTATACGGCCTCTATCCATTTCTACCAATGTAGAGAATCCACATATAATACATTCAAAGAATGCTTCTCTCATCTCTGGCATAATATTAGATGTTCTGATCACCATACCAGAAACAGTAATTAATTGATCTATATCTTCTGGATTAAGCAAGCGCATACTTTTAGTTCTAGTAACATTAAAAGGCCGTACTTGTATCTGGTGTTCTAACACTGCAGCTGGATATTTTTCAAAAAACATTTCATTAGCTGCCATATCCATAGTAGGTATGACTTCTTGTGGATAACATATTAATTGTCGATATAATTGTTCATCAAAAACCTCCAAATGAGCACAATTTATATTCAAATATGGTTCTTCTAATGTATGAATTTCTTCAAGCTTTTGTAAATATAATGGCTCTGATAAGTTCATGTTTTCTGGTAATTCATCATTCTCAGCTTCTGGATCAATAAAGCGAAGCACAAAACGTTTGAACTGCTCTTTACAACGATTCACAACCACATTTGTACCCCATATTACTAACTGTGGACCTGTGTTTTCACTTTCCGATGTACCTGGAATAGCTGCTTCTTCAGGAATCTAAATAAGAACCAAAAAACACACCAAAAATATTTCTTTTAGTAATGTTTCCATTTTTATTGTTTAAATTATTACTGCTAAATAAATATTTATTATTTACCGGTTCAGACAAATTAACCTGACGTAGATGCTTATCTGTTCTAATATCTGTTCTTTGCCGAATAGGTGTTCCTCTAACACCACTTCGTGGAGTACGTATAGATCCCAGAGAACTAGGAGTACCATAATTCAATGGAGATGATAAGTCTATTTCGCTCATTCCTGCAGCAAGTGGACTTTGTTGTGCCGCAATTGGAGAAGATGCAGGAATTTGGGAACCAGCCTCCGATGATCCAGCAATCGTCTCTTGAATACGACGATTTCCCCATCGTAATGGAGTTTCTACAGTATTGTTGCTCGGTCTTTTTTGTGGAGTTCCTGTGTAATACAATATCTAATGAATATATTTTGGTTCAAAAAAAGCATTCGCAGTAAAATAATAATACATGAAAAATCTGACAAAACCCAATAATTTTTCCATTAAAGTAATATATATATAAGCTTTGGAAATGAAAAATGTAATTATTATTTAATATATATATATTTATGTTTAAAAACCTCTATTGGAACCACTGTCATTGCTTCGACTGGAACGAGGCGGACCTAATGGGCTTGACATTGTGTTTATAAGTAATATAATGTATAAACTACTGTTTTCCAATTCTAAATAGCTGTAAAACAACAAAGAAATCGTTATGGATTACACAAAACTTAAATAATTTTAATAGGTTATATACATTCTACTTACGCATATAGCTGAACTTTTTCCCGGCAAAACTTTTGTTCATTAAACCATATACCAGTAGGTTATCAAAAAATAACCTATCGTATATGAAACAACCATGCTCATTGGTCGAGTACAATTGACAAGTAAAACGATTTTAAACTTTTACCGCGTTACGCTACAAAGATCTGTCGGACTTTCTGATTAGTTCTTCAATCATTATTATTAATTAAAATGATATTGATAGAACTAATTAATAAAATACTGAAGAATATTTTACTAAAGTTAATTTTCCAATAAATATTTATTCTTTTTATTCATATATTAAAATATATTAATTCTTAAGTTAGCAGAAAAAATTCGTACAACGCGCATGCGTAAATAATATCACACATACAAAAATCTATATTAATCTTATAATTTGTCTTTCTCTATCTAATAATCAAACGCATTATATGTAAATACACACGAAAAGTAAATGTCTTCTTTAGTTAGCTAACGAAAATCTTTCTTTCTCGTTCAATCAAAAATTGATTTAATGAAATAAAGAACAGAAAATAAAAATGTATTAATTTTAGATTCTAATGAATATTTTGAATCTTATGATTATTTATTATAAGCTACGTAATTTCATCCTTGAGAATTTTTTTCTCTTAATTGCCTCTCTACGTTTCCCGCCAACATGGCAATATGGCGGCGCTCGTGTAGTTTCCCGCCAAGTAACAGCTTTAGTAGGACCATTCTCGTATGGCGTAGATAACCGACAGTTGTGTTTTATTTGTCCATATTATTTTAAAGCCATTGTTCGTAATATTCAACGTGAAAAATGGGAGAATCGGAAGATATGGAGGACTCGACTTATAGTAGGCATCAAGATTTATGTCAGAAATTAAATATGGATGCAACTGCTGCTTCTGAAGCTTGGAGATCATACGAAACTATTCGACAAAATTATACCTTGGAGGTAATTTTAACATTAATCTAATTAAAATGGAACAAAAAAATAAACAATATATATTTTTTCTATTTTATAAAATAATAAAGCTAAGTAAATTTATTTTATTTTCATTCCAAGTTATGTCAAACCTGATGATACAATGACATTCTATTTTTCATCATATATGTTATTTTATTTCTATTAAATATTTTTATACAAATATTAATTCACTTATTAGTTCATTTAATACAATTAATGTTATTTAAGTTATCTATATTATATAAATAGGTTTGTGGCATAAATGATATATGTATTTAATTAATAATTGTCATATTTTTAGGGTGATCAACTTCATTGGATAGGATGCGCCTTATATGTTGCATGCAGAAAATCTTCTACACCTACCGTTGGAAGAACAGGTAGCAATGTAGAAGGAAATGGTGTATCTTTAACTCGTCTTTTACAATTATGCAATCTACCATTGATACAGTTCTTTACAAAAAGTAAATCTTGGGCAGACATGGCTAGCATGCCACAAGATTTCAGGGAAAAGATTGATAAACTAGAAGGAAACTTTTCAGTTTCTATGGTTATTTTTAAAAAGTATCAGCCAATTTTTACTGACATATTTAAAGATCCATCCGATGACATTTCAAGACCATCTAGATCGAGAAGAAATAAATCATTTCCTTGTACACCATCAAGAGTATTTGAATTTTGTTGGACATTATTTATTTGTATAAAAGGAGCATTTCCCGACATATCTGATGATTTAGTTAATTCTTATCATTTACTTTTGGCTTGTTGTGACCTTATATATGCCAATGCTTTAATGGCAAATAGGAAAGATCTTCTAAATCCTAATTTTCCTGGTAAGATAAAGTTTTATTTGTATTTATTTCATTATAAACTCAATTAATATTTTTTTAATAAAATGTACTACTTTTTACAGGTTTGCCAGGAAATTTCAATGATGAAAATTATATACCACCGCAAAATCCAAATTGTATTATTAATTTATTATGCGAGCGTCATGAAGCTGTTGCCGTTGAAGCAAAATGTATCAAAGAATATCACTTGAAGAATCATATTAATAAGTTATTTAATGAGAGAATCCTTCGTGGAGAACAGTCTAATTTTTCTGGTATTTTAGAAGCTTCAAATTTTGATGGAAATAGTAAAGCTGTTAATAAAGCATATGAGCAATATGTGTTGAGCGTTGGAGACTTTGACGAAAGAATATTTCTAGGTAAAAATTCTCTAAATTTGTTTAATGCTTATTAAATATTTAATTTTAACACATATATTTATATATAGCATATATAATTTAGCTTTCGCATGTACTTTCTGTTTCTTTTTTGTTGTTATTAATTTTTTTTTTTCATTACAATGCTTATGCAGCTCATACTATAGTATGTTAAAGCATGCCAACCCGTTTAACATTTTTTATTTAAACTCATAATTGATGTTACTTTGTTAAATAACACTCACACATTAATATGTACTATTTAATTCATCTTTTATTTTTTTATTTCATTGAAACATTGAATATCATTTAAAATCATCACATTTCTTTGTTTTTTTTTACCATTACATTCAATTTAAAGAGATTGTCATTAACTGTCTATTTTTATCTTATCTTTAAATAATTTTCATTTCTTGCGGTTAACCGATTTGTGTCTGCTTTGCCTTGGCTGTGGTTTGCAGCTGAATGGAGGAGAGTGAGACTAGGCGGGATATCAAGCTTGGAAATAGTTGGAGGAGATATTGTTTGTCGTACTAAATTTGCAAAACCTATGCCTATAAAAGGTAGGTTTATAACTTTCTTTTACTATTCCTGATATTCCATTGGAAATCAATTTTTATGGTACATTTCTATTTCTATTTTTTTTATTACTGTTGAAAAATGATATATTTAATATATGAAACAAAATATATATGTATAAATATATACGGGGTGTCCTGTAACAGGGGTAATACAAGCGAACTGGGAGTGATTCTACATGAAAAATTAAAGCGATAATGTAGAATAAAATTTGTTCATATAAAGCTTTGTTTTTAAGAAAAATAGGTTAGAAAATTTGTCAATTACCGCATACACTTGATACAGTTTCAGCTCAACGGATTTTATTATTTTACTCTCCCTGCTCGCTTGTATCATTATTTACAGGACTCTTTACATATATAGGATAGAATATGCATGTATGTATATAGAAAGTAATTAATTATATAGTTATAGACTTACCTTCTTAATTTATACATTTATTATTAAAATTGCTTTGCCATTTTTTTCATAAATTATAAAAATGGTCAAGCAAATTAATTTAAATCTTATCTTATAAATATATTAAGATATATAAGAATATCTAAATAAATGAATTCATTTACAGGTCAAGATGCTAGTGATAATATTGGTTCACCTGCACAGGGTAGTAGTAGTAGCGATGTTCATGATCAGTTTCAGTCAAGACGAGATCATTATGCAGGAGTAAGTTTACAATAGTTTCATTTAAATTAGAATTAAATGTCATATCGGAGACTATTTACGATTATTATAATTAAATAATTATATTTTAATTTTTACAGCAAATGCAACATTTAGCTCCTCCTACTCCACTAACAGGTCGCAAATATCTCAAACCAAAGGATGTATCAAGCGCAACTCCAGTTTTTACAGCTACTCAAAGTGTAATACGCCTTCAAGCTATGTTAGCTGGTCAGTCTTCGCCAAGCGCAACTTTATTACAAATATTCAATAATTGCACGCAAGATGTTAAAACATTTGTAACAACGAAAGTAAAAGAGATAGGAGAACAATTTTGTGCCAATTACACCAAAAGTTCAGATACTAACGAAAACTCGACTCTAGATTTTGGAAGGAAACGTCTTTGTTTAGGACAAACTCTTTTTTACAAATTTTTAGAGATGATTATTAACGATGAAAAACATAAAAAGCCTAATTATGATATTACGGTAAGTATCACAAATATATTTATAAAAATTATAAACTATGATTGTAGTATAATGTATTAACACTATTTTATATATTTATTTTAGAATTTACTTATGAATGAAAGATTTATACGATGTTTGTTCGCGTGCTGCTTAGAGATAGTTATTTACTCATATAAAAGTAATGATAAGGTGTTTCCATGGATATTAAAGGCCTTGGATTTAGAAGCTTACTATTTCTATAAGGTTATAGAAATAATAGTACGAGCAGAAGAACAATTACCGCGTGATGTTGTAAAGCATTTAAGTCAAACAGAAGAAAGAATATTAGAAGCATTAGCTTGGAAAAAGAATAGTCCATTATGGCAAGCGATTGAATCTACCATTGGTGAAGTACCTAGTTGTGAAGACGTTTCTTTACCTGGTACACTAGAAATAATAGACCAAAATAATACGGGGCAGCCAATATTAAAAAGAATTACTGTTGATCGTAGTGGACATAATGATGTACCACAAAGTCCAATTTCTTCTGCATCCGATAGGTACTTTTTTATAATTGTATATTTGTTGTTGTTTTTGTTTCTATCCATTTGTATATAAATAGAGTGAATTACCGAATACTTGTGTATTTTAAATATATTTATATAATTATTTCAGATTCCAATCACCAATAACGGCATCTGGTATAGCTAAAAAGCGTTTATTTCCTGATACTAGAACTACCGGACAAAGTGTTTTACGTGTATCTTCAAAAGTTGTAATTGATGGTAATTCACGAATACTTTTAACATTACCTGATCAACTTACAGTACCAAAAACATCTACTCCACAAACAACTATTAATTTATCACAAAGCTCATCAATTACTAAGGAAGCTGGAAAACCAAAAAAAACTGGTTCTGTCGCGTTATTTTTTAGAAAATTCTATAATCTCGCATGTGTACGTATGCAGGACCTTTGCAACTCCTTAGATATTACAGACATAGATTTACAGAAAAAAATATGGACAATATTTGAGTATTCGATAAAGGAACGTACAGAGTTAATGAGAGATCGACATTTGGATCAAATTCTTATGTGTGCAGTTTATGTGATATGTAAATTAGTTAAAATGGAGAAAAATTCTTTTACCGAAATCATGCGATGTTATCGTTTACAACCACAAGCAGAGTCTCATATATATAGGTCAGTACTTATTTGCAAAGGACCACAAGAAATAAAAGCACACACTGAAGCATCAGGAAGTAACGAAATTAAAATGGATGAAGAAGCAAATGTGGCACCTCCAACACCAACAAATATGGCAGGAACATCACAAGATTATGGGACTGAGAGACGTGGAGATTTAATTAAATTTTATAATACAGTTTATGTGCCACAAGTTAAAGAAGTTGCTAATAAATTAGGATTGGCTCGTGGAAGTACTCAAACTCTTACATTAAGTCCATTACCTAAAAGTAAAGTGTGCACTAATTCTCCAGTGAGACGTGTTACAGACAGTATTTTAACACGTACACTTGATATAAAAGCAATGAATGCATCACCTGCGCCACAATTAAGTTATTGTTTTAGTCGCAGTCCAGCTAAGGTATATTTTCTTAAAAATATACTATCGATATATATAAGTCTAATCTAAAATAAAAAATTATTATAGATTAGTTTTATTATTATAAATTGTTATTATAGATTGTTTTTCTTTTAGGATTTAGAAGCTATTAATAAAATGATGATTTCTATAAGCGCAAAAAAAAGTGTCAACAAACGACTTTTATCAGATGATACTACTGACGTAGAAATGACAGATGGCGGGCCCTCTCCAATAAAAAAGTCAACGACAGTTGTTAGAAAACTGGAAAACATTATGGACGAACGCCGTACAAAAACACAATAATTAAAGTTCATTTAGATTGAAACAATCTATACAATTTAAGTGAGACTAAAACATGTGAAAATTTGTAGAAAAGATTTTTGTAAAATTTTATTTTTATAGATTAAGTTAGAAGAAAGATTGATAATATTATGATTGACAGATTTATTATCTTTTTTTTTTTGTTTAATATTGTAATTATTGTTAATCACAATCTTGAAAAATTTATGATCAAACAAATTAATGAACGTCAAATCTATGAATTAGCAACGTAACAAATATGTCATATATCAGTTTTAAAAGAGATAAATTTTATTTGTCACTATCAAATTAAAGCTTTTAATGAAGGTGCAATAGTAGTTACTGCTATACTAATACAGAGAAGATTAAAATACAGCATCAATTTTTTTGATATGTAGCAAGAAAGTAATTATTCTTTTATCAGGTGGATCGTATCTGGAATAAAAACAAGCATTTTTCAATCGATCGTATGAAAACTTTTTTTTTCTTTTTTGTTATATGTATATATTTATTAATATACAAAGTTTTTCAAAAATTCATGTCAATACTTTTGGAGATATATCTACACACAAAATACTTAAAAAATGGTCGTATGAATATATGTCTAATATACCTTAGTTTTCGAGTTATAGACAATTAAAGAAAACATTTGAAGTGCCCGTCCTTGCTCCGACCATTCCTATGAATGGATAAAAATATTCTATGATTTGGAATTCTACTTTCCAGGGAGTTTTCTTTGTATAATCGACGTGCTTTCAGTTAATTTCCATTTATACGGCCATACATGAGTTGCACGAAGTTCATTTCAGCATAAGTATTGAAAACTATTTTGTCAATTTCAGAATATTACTAATTGCCGCTAATATTATTCAAGATGATAAGACACTGACTGAACGTAATTATGTGTGCTTCATGCTGATGGACATTATTTGAAAACATCATATAAAATTAAAACATACAGTAGTTTGTGTTGGAGCCAGAAGTGACCACTTGGAAATTTTGAATCATCTGTAACTTAAAACTAAGGTAAATTCGGATAATATATTCATATGACATTTTTTACTTATTTTACTGTATTAATACAATTCCATGAAGTATTGACATATATTTATGAAACTGCATATACTTTTTTGTTTGCATATTTGAAAAATTCTTATATTAATCTTACACATTTTATTAAATAGAATTGTCATTAATTTCGAATGTGTGTGGTTCATTATAAAACGATTGTATGATTAAACGTTTATGATTTTTAAGAAATTTTCTATTTCACAGAACATTCTAGTTACGCGTTTAGTATTTTATAATTATTTTATAAAAGTATAAATCATCTTCATCTCTGTATTGATATTCAAAAATAAGCATGCGTTCCATTCATAGTAATATGAAAATTATGATATATATATATATATATATATATGATGACTTGCTAATTTAAAATCAAGTAAGAATTAAAATATTTTTCTATAAAATCTATGATAAATTATTAGTCGACGAATTATGTTATAATATGCAACTTCTCATTGATAGTGTCCAAAATTACTATAAATAAGGCTTTTTGATTTACGTTTCGTAATAGTCATTAATTGTTATTGTCAATATTATTGACTAATTATACTTTGACTGAAAAATTTGTTATATTTACTTAGATAAATGACGTATATCTAAATTTATATGACTATTATTTGCTTTAGCCATATAAAATTGTAATATTAATTTTACCAAAATATTTGAACATATCAAGAGTAAGACTCGAGTTATACATATGTATATATACAAGGTGTTCCGTAACTGGTGGTACAAATGAAAAGGGGATGATTCTACATGAAAAACTAAGTCTACGATTTAGATTGTAGAATCCCCTTTTCATTTGTACCACCAGTTACGGAACATCCTGTGTATTTACATAATTTGGCTTATATACATATACATTTATTTTCCTTAAGGCATAAGGAATAATTAGAATTTCAATTACCAATGTACTTTTAGTTTGGAGTGTCGTAAGTTATTATGTATATGAAATTTAGTTGATGTGATTAACCAAAAGCAGGAGAGAAGGATTTAATTATTCTCTTTTTTAACAGTTTAGTTCTAAGCATTTTCAAATTCAATTGAAAGTTTCGATCTCATAAGTCTGTCATTTAATATTAAATTATAAGATATATAAGAACGCAAGTTATAAGACACACAAAATTAGGATTTAAAAATTGTAAAAAACATTTCCTTAATCAAGTTAAAAGTTTGTAATTTAAGTTATAAATGAAATGCTTTAATTTGAAAATAATGTTTAAATTATAGTAAAACAAATTCGTAATTTATGCAAAAATTACTCAATTATACAAGGTGTTTCAATGAAATGAGATCACCTAAATATCTCTTTAAATAGTGTAACTTTTACCTCAGAAGTTTTTTTTATACGAAGTCAAGTAACGGAGATATTCAAGTGTTCTCTTTACCGTGACAAAAATTTTAATGTGCGGATTACTTCCTGTAGTATTTCTGAACTAGATTTTGTTTAAAATCTTTGAGAATGAAAACAAAAAAGAAAGAAAAAGATAATATATTTGATTTATAAATATAATGCATTCTTTGCGTGCGATTTTGTTTCAACGATTATGAGAGTTCCTTCAGTCATCTTTTAAATACTGTAAAAATTCGTATAAACATTATATTAATCGCTACTTTTAATATATATGTACATATGTGGTATTATATCAAGTAAATTAATGGAAAGAAATCGAAATTTTTTGTTTCTATTTCTAAGAACGTGTATAACAAATGTTTTTTATTTGTCTTTTACCAAAATTAAATATTAATTTTAAATCTTGTTCCTAAATACGTGATTTATATCGATATCTCGAAGATCGATTTTGATCTTGAATGTCATCTAGTGGCAAATGAGTGAATTAATTTTCAAAGTTCTCTCGTGATAATAGATTCAGTGTTTTCACGCGACGTGTGTACATATACGAAAGTTCTATATAATTATCGTTAAAAATAGTTCAAATATTTATTGTCTTTTTGATTATATCTATTACTTCGATGATTAGTTAAGATAGTTAAGAATGCATAAAAACATAAACATTTCTATCATACCTCACACAGTGCGTAGATTTATTAGTTCGAATAATACAATGTATAAAAATTATACAGTAAGAGAAAGTAAATTCATGAATAGATTTCTAAAACAAAGTGAACCTAAAAGGTAGAAATGAAGTGTGCATGTTATGAAACTTTGTTATGAAATGAATAAAAATTTGTCTAAAAGTTTATATTTAATTCTGTAGAAAGTGGTATAAAGATAAGCCACCTGCTGATTTGGATTTTCATTCAAGTTTGATAAAGGAAAAAAAACCTTCGATACATGCGAAGAGAAGAATAGTTGTACTTAACAAATTGTTTATGAAACACATAACTGACTTAATGTCAACATGCGAAACTACATCAGAGTTTTCAGAACGTGGTGTCGAAATAACAAATGTGAGTATTTCTTCAGATTATAAAACTCTTAATGTATTTTGGATATTAGAGAAAGTGGACGATAAAAATTGGCCAACAACAATAGAAGAAGTTTTAGAAAAGAATTCATATATCTTACGTCATGAACTATCCCAAATGCGTATCATCAGTAATGTACCCATTATATGCTTTGTGAAAGATAAAACAATTTCTCTAGCAAGAGAAATTGAAAATAGATTAGCATCGCTTGACTTCGATAAAGATTATATTGAAGCCAACAATAAAACTATACAATTAGATATTAATAATGACGATGAAACTGATCATTCTAACAATAGTTTTCAAATAACACTACCAGAAATGAGGCATGATGTTTTAGGATTAGATCATCATAAAATTATGTCAAAGGTATAGTTGAATAACTCTAGTCGGTAACTTTATTAAATTCATATCTATTTGATTGATTTATTTGTAGATTAAAAACTCTATAAATAAATCAAAAAATCGTACTAGCAATAAGGACATATTAGAATCACATTCAAAACTAAAGGCACAACCTATGTCTACTTTTCTTGATAACGAAGATATTTCTAAGAGTAAAAATCAACGAGAATTATTTACCGAATTCTTGAAGAAGAGAAAGATAGAAGAAAAGAAAAAATATCGCTTAAAAAGCAACAAACATTTGCAACCAAATGTTCATAGTACATTTAACGACGATGGTGATGATGAAACTTACTTTGATCAAGACTTTGATAATACACTTATGAAATATGATGAAAATGGTGATGAATTTAAAAAATAAAAATTTCACTAAAATAGTTAATAATTTCATTGATATGGTATGTTATTTTATTTTATATAAATATAATACTTAGTAGGACATTTTAGTTATTTGTAAAGAATAATTTAATTATATATTATACACGCAACTATTTCACAATCAAAGAATACGAAAATCTTGATACTAAATTATTTTAATATTGTTTTAATTATATTCTAATTAATAATTGTTAAATTTATATTTCGTAAAGCATATAATTTACTCTTTTTCTTTTTCTTATGAATTTCAATTGATAAAAATTGCTATATATTAAATAATATTCAAAAAATCAATTTAATGAATATTACAATAATGATATTTTAATATAGAAAAACATAATTAAAGAAATTTTAGAAAGCTTTTAATATGATTTAAAAAAATCCTACTTTTTTAATCAAATTATATAACTATTATTATTATAACATTCAAATGTTGAACGTCACATAATAATTGTACTTTCTTTTTCTTTTCTTAAATATAATACATTAATACATGCAGGCCATGTATAGTTCATATGTGCATCTGTGTACATATTATCATCATAAAAATCATTTTTATAAAATAATAAAATATACATTAACTAGATTTTGGTCGTTGTGCATCTAATTCTTGTTCTTCATCTACTCTTTGAGGTTCCAGTGTATCATTTTTTATTTTCAGTAAAACATCATCTTCCGTTGTATATTTTGAAATTATATGTATATTTGAATTTGTTAAGAACTGAGTTGAATCAGTTAAAGTGCATGCTTCCAATACATATTTGTTAAAAGTATCACTTTTATCAGCATAAACATGATGTCCTGCTCCTGATATAACTTGGACATTAACGTACGATGATGAACGAGATTGTTTGATAACTTCACCAGCTGAGTTATCTACCCAAGAACGACTACCGTATAATAATGTTATTGGAACTTCTGGTTTTAATTTATCCATTCGTTTAACAATAGGATTCTTTGCCCAACCAAAGCCTTGCATCATGGCATGAAAAGCACTTTCTCCGCTAGTAAAAAAATTATAATTATATAATAATTATTATGAATACAAATATGGATTATTATAAAAAAATCTTACGATGGAGTTTGCGCATTGCATTGATGTATATATTGTGAAATTATTCCTGTATCGTCTTTTAGTAATGGAGAGAATTTCTGAACTATGTCTGGCCTAGTTTTTTCAATAAGCCATTGTCCTAAAAATATGATAAGGAATTAAATTAAAATTTGTATAATTTGCAAATAAAAGGTATACTTACCAAATGGGCCTGCAACTCTTACTGCCCACAAAGGATTTAATGGCCGCACTACAAAAGCTATGGCTTTAACCCAAAGAGGAACATTTACTTTTGCTACTACTTCTGAAGGTCTTTCTGGGAATCCCCAAGGATCCGCAAGAATCAAGTGTTTTACTCTATCTGGATATTGCATAGTATAGGATGCAGCAAGGAAACCACCCATCGAATGTCCTAACAATACAAATTTTTCTAATTGCATTTCTCTTCTCCATTCTTCGATAGAACGAATTAATTGTTCTTCTGCTTCTTTTGCTTCTGAACTAAAGACTGGCCTACTACTCCTACCAAAACCTGCGAAAATTATTATACTTGTTTTATCCACATATTACAACATTATTTGATTATCATAAAATTAAAATAAGAATTAATGTGATATTCAAAATGTAATGAATTAATCTTAAATGAAATTATATATAACATTGATATAAATAATAATAATAATAATAATTTACTACCTAAAAGATCTATGGCATATACTGGTCTTTGCGATGCAAAGGAATCAAGATTTAAACACCAAAGAGCAACGCCTGCACCTAATCCATGTAAGAGAACAATAGGCGTTCTTGGTGATTCTTCGTTTAAAGAGATAGTCCATATTTTATCGGCTGTACCTACTACGGGACCAATATCTACATACCATCCTCGGTATGCTGTTTTCAAACCTATTAAATATAAAATATTTCATAAAAAATAAATCACACACACAAACATTTAGCTATAATTATAAATTTTCTCATTTAACTTTACTTACAAGAAAGTATTTTTTTCTCTGCAGCACGTAACATGGTTGAAGATGATCCTGACCAACTAAACCATCCCCAAAACCAACTAATAAACAATATAAAATTATTTTTATATGAAATTTAACTTACATAATTCATTTGCTAAAGAAAGACTTTTTGAATATATGTATATAATAGTAAGCATCTATATGTAAATTTAAATATAAAGATTTTCAAATTTTTCAAGTTAACCAATTGCAAGAATTTAACCTAATGCTAACTCAATTATATAAATAAACAAATAACTATTAATTATTCTTATTAATAATATACGTATATTAAAAAAAAGTAATACAAAAAATATAAACACGACAGGGGGAAAAAATACTCACTTCTATTTTCATATTTATAAATATACTTTAAATAAAAATTACAAAATATGACTTCTCATATGCTATAATTTTGCAATAAATATAGATAAACTATTTTTGTTATTAATGTCATTTTCGATAATCAATAATATCTATTTAATTAAAATCAATGCTTTGTGTTTGTTATGATTTCTCTCGTATCAAGAGTAAATACGTATCTTGACAATGATAATCGTGATGCAAAATATGATGAGAAGTGATGTAATGTAAAATATTTCTTACGCGATTACGTGCAAAAGTATGTTCATATATATATATATATATATATATATGATATATATATATATAGATATATAGATATATATCAACACAGTGTAAATTTAAACGTGATAAAGGTTTGTTCAAAGAAACATTTTAATTGACAGTTTTAAAAAAACATAGAAGCATGATCGCTCACCTTTTAGACTTGACAACTTCATGATCAGCCATAAGTTTATTAAATTGTATAATAATTATTAGTTTTTATCCTCGTCGATGACTGTCCACCAACAAAAAGCTGAACTTTGTATACTCAAGTCTTCTGTCTGATAACTGAACACTATACACAAAGCTTTTATGTCGTCTGCTAAAAAACAAATGAGTGGGAGAATCAGCTGATCATTCATTGGTAGAAGATATACATACGACATCCATACATATTATATGTATATATCCTAACACGTAAAAAAGGATTGGTGTTTAGTTCTTGGAAAAAGATACACAAAAATCTAAAATACATATATATTTCTTTATCCCCCTCAATCATTCAGTTTATTACTAACTAAATAAATGCTGCTCTTCTTCCACGAAAGGAAACATAACCTTGACGATCATTTAAAAAGCATAGAAAAACAATGTATGCATTTACGTTTGAAATTTTCGTTATTTTATAATACAAAAATTCACGCCTATTCACATTTACAAAATATGTTTTGTAAATAAATAAATAATATAATGTTTGTGAAGAAGATTAACTTCACGATACTTGTAATACCATTGCGAATGTTTCTTTTAACCCTGACATACATACGTATATTTTCAATGTAACACCACTAATTTAAGTCTTATCAATCGTCGTTATTGTAATTTTCTTTTATGTCATTTTATATATATTGTTTTGAATGTACCCATTTAAGTACGTTTTGCTGACTAGTTTACATTTATATGATGTAAAAAAAAAAACCGAGCGATTATTTGAATTAATTGCAAAAACTTACTCAATTTTACGAAGTTTATCATAAATACAAATGATTATTTTACACTGTTATTATTTAACACTGTTAATTATTGATAAAATTGTTATCAATTGATTTTAAAACGAGAATACTCATTCGATTCTAATTGTGGTTTGTCTATGATGTACAAAATTTTTATGTCATGATAAAACCTTTACTTTTAATCACTGATAAGAGAATCCAAGCTCAAAGGTCGTATTTTCATACAATCGATCATTGAAAGAAAATAGGAATTCAATATCATATACTTACGTATTTACAATTTATTGATATCATATCAAAAATCGTTTCTTAGTATTTGAAAAAAAAGAAAAAATCTTGATTAGCGAGCGCGCCTTCAAGATTTTACCGAACATCATCGAACATTCACGAAATTTATCGAATATAACTTTAAACAAGATTTCATGTCTTGCATTAAATTTACTAGTAATAATTATTATTATAATAATGATTATTCATACACATACATTAGTTGTCTATTAACTAAAATTTTCGTTTAGTTTGATCTGTTTCATTAGTATTCTAATAGGTATATTATTATATTATCTTGATATATATATAATATTCTCAAATTGAGTATCCTTTTAAAATAAAATTAGTTATTATAAATTAGATTTTTTGTTTCTTTTTGATTTTAACTGTATAAATCAATTTAAATGTACATGTGTATATATATATAAATATATATAAGAGAAAAGGAAGAGCTTACCCATACTATGATATCCTACTAATTTGAGCTCTGGTTGAATACTTTTTGCTCTTACACGACGCGAGCTATTCGTTTCAATCACCACATCCTCATTGTAGACTTGCACGATTCTCATTATTCCGCTCAATCGTTTTGTGGTTTCAAAGATATACACATATATTGGCATTGCAAAGTTCAGCAGGTATTCTACCTAATATGAAATATATAATATGTAAATATATATATTTATATATGTAAATGATTCCATGATTATAAAAGAGGACTAAGTCCAACAATTACAGTATTGATTTTACATATGATTTTAAATTATTTATATTATATAATAGTTAAAATCATTTGTATTATAAAATAAATTGCAAAATCAATTTTCTCTATTTTTGGATTCATTGTTAATTTACTTTTTTCCTAATTACATGCATATATATACATATACGTATGTATACAAATTTTATTATTTTGTAAAAAAAAAAAAAAAAAAGTAATATTATGCATAAAAAACCTAAAGAAAAAAAATGTTTAATTATGTATGTACAATTATGACGCAATTTTAACGTAAAAATAAATATATATACACATCTATTGACATTTTTTATTTTTTAACATGTACAACTATTAATTCAAATAGAATGTTAATACTTCTTCTTTGATAGATGCTAAATTTTCGGTAACGAATATTTTATCCAGTAAAAGTCTTTATCCATATACGTATATATATATTTATGGATTATAAAATATTAATATTGGATTTTCATACGCATGCTCGGTAAGCAGAATATTCTATCGACAAAACAACGATCGAAGTACATTTAACATGCTATACGATTCTTGTCTAATCGATTGATTTATTCTTAATTCAAATGAACATAATTTACAAAATTATTAAAATACAAATATATAAAAAATGTCATTTATTTAACAAGTAGAAAACTAAGAGAAGAGATAGAGTCAAGGTTTTTATTAAAAAATTATTCATTTAAATGAATAATCATTTATAAGTAGAACGACGATATTGAGATCCTTAAGAAAAATAAAAGAAGTTAAACATTTAAATGCGAACGTTGTGTGAAAGATAATTAACCGATAGACAGCATTGACAAACGCTAATTATCAATCGACTGTGAACTACTTTTCCGTGGTTCTCACTTTCATTACATTTAAGCGTGAGGTGAAGGCGAATGATAACGATGTAAAACGAGGAACCAATCAGGAATCAGACATAGGCGTTAGCTATAAAAGGAGAAACTAATCAGGAAGCAGGGAAAGGCGTCTACCGCGATGCGATTGGCCGATATGATGAGCCGATTGTTCCGGCGTAAGAGATTCGATAGAAGGAAGAAAAGTTTTCATTCGGATTGGTTGAGGCGTTGCTAGGCAACAGAAACGTCGTGCGCGTCACCGGGCGGCCAAGCAGGACAGCCGGCCGGCCGGCCGGCGTACCCGGCACCCGAACTCGCACGAAGCGTTTCCTTCGGAGTAGCGCAAATCGGCGCAGAACGTCGTTGGCTCTCGTTGAGTGCAAACGCGCGCTTGTTAATTGGTGCGTAATATAGGTCTTTTTTTAATACACATAAAACGCCGGCAGGATAATAGTATTCTTTCCGCGTATATAATATATATCATTTATTCTTTATCTCTCTTTCTCTTTTTCTCTCGTTCTTTTTATTTCTTTTTTTATCGTAAATAATATACTTACATATATACATATATATATATATATATATATACATATAATATACATATATACATATATATATCGAGACAAGCTTTTTTTGAAAAAGAAAAGAAAGAGATTTAAACGAATAAGGAGGAACATCCGAGTCTTCTTTCTCTCAGTAGGATAAAAGTAATTTCGAAGAGAGAAAAACTAACAAGGAGAAAAATGGCAGAGGACAAGAACGAGACAAGCCCGAACGCCGAGGGTGAAAAGCCGCCACAGGAAGCAGCACCGCCCGCTAAACAGGAAAAAGAGGAGCCCAAGGAAACGAAAGAGGAGGAGAAAAAAGTCGAGGAGAATGGCGAGGGTGAAAAGGCGAGAGAGAATGGTGAGGAAAAGCCAACGCCAGAGCCAAAGGATATGCGAGCAATCGTGCTCAACGGTTTCGGCGGACTCAAAAGTGTTAAAGCTCTGAGAAAGCCAGAACCCACCCTTGGCGAAGGAGAAGTTCTTATACGCGTCAAAGCATGGTAAGTTAAATTTCATTTTTATTCATATATATATATATATATATATATACTTATTTTAACTGTCTCTTTTCTTTATCCCATGTATGTATATATTCATTCTTTACTACTGTATAAAAGATTTCCTAAACGTTCTCGTCCGTATGAACCTTTGTTCATGTGTCAGTCGAAGAATTCCAACGTTTAGTAAACTAATCGAACGAAGTGAATTTTTCTGTCAAGGACACATTGACAGATAATATTCATCTCTTGTATCATATATCGTATTCGATCATTTTTCAATAACTATCTATCAATTTTTTATTCTCTTTTTCTTAACTAATTTTATCTCAAAACATTTTCAAAGTATGTACTTATTACATGATATAAATAAAATCACTAAAATTGATATTACTTTTCAATGAGCAGTTTAAATCCTGCAACGAATCTCGATGGAAATTTTCAATAAGGATATCTGTAAAATAATGATATATTTTTAATTGAAAAAACAAAATCAAATTAATTCTAACGCCCCCCACACCGTAGTTTGTAGCCAACGTCGTGCGACTTTGTACGAGGTTTCTTTGACCTTGGCCATGGAGCCGGCTTCTATCTCTCGAAAGCTTATACGCTCTTGGGAGCGTGGCACACCCACTCTCTCTCTCTCTCTTTCTCTCTTTCTTTCTCTTCTTCTTTTTCTCTCTTTCTCTCTCTCTCTCTCTCTCTCTCTCTCTCTCTCTCCGTCGATGGTGGTGTTGTATGCAGTGTACGCGGTCGGGGAGAGATCGTCAACGCTGTATTCAAAGGCGTGCGAGAGAGGACCTTTTCACGCGTGAGTCACGTTTCATAAAGGCGATTGGCATTGATGAGAAAATAGCCCCTCTATAGAAAGACATAATGCCGTTGCTGCCGATGCTGGCTCGAATAAATTCGTGTGTATGGCGGTGCCCTTCCGGACACGACACGCCACGCCATGTCATGCCATGCTATGCCATGCCATGCCATGCCATGCCACCGACATACACACACACAACCGTCTAAAGGAACGATTCCAAACGTCGTCGTTCTTATATAGACGCGCTACTCGAATAAAATAATCTCCCTTTAGAATATTAATGAATTTATTCCATTTTGTGTCCTATTTATTTTTCACATTTTCTTTTCTCAATCTCTATTAACGTTTCCAAGTCATTTGTTTTTTTTAATTAATTTTATTTAAGTTAACTGTGTTCGGAAAATTATGGAATTTTCTTGTTTTTTTTTTGAACTGCAATTTAATTTTAAAGTACAACATAGTAGAGCGTTTTGAAGAATCTTTGAAAAGAGGGATGATTTATTTTTATATCGCCCTATATATATATATATATATATGGTCGACTGTCGAGGACGTGTTTCTTTCTTTTTCTTTCTTCTTTCTGTCTTAAATAAACTTGGTTAGTTGTTTGAAAGGAAATGAAAGGAGCAAGAGGAAAAAGGGGCAAGGAAGAGGGGGAGGGTGAGAAAGAGAGTGAGAGAGAGGAGTGGAGAAGAGAAGAGAGTACGTTATGAAAGGCAGAGTGAAAATCCTAACGACGGGTAACTTGCGTTCATATTAAACCGGAGGGAGCAGTACAACTCTTCTCGATGAGCTGAATGGCATCCGTTCAGTTTCCCATAATGCGATACTAAAGGTTCATTAACTTGATAAGCCGAAGTAACTCGAAGACATAATACTTCCCTTTATCTTTCTAATTCGTTCAAATAAAATGAACGAATATCTGACGTTTCCAATATTTTCAGATTTATTTTATCTTTTTTCTTTTTTTTGAACATCCTTTACTGTCATTATAATTCATAAGGATAAATAAAGAAAGATTTAAAAAAAAAAATAACTATAATAATTTTAATATATAATTATAAGTTAATAATATGAAATATGTTTTTAATTTTCGATCTATATATTATTTATATAAGTCAAGATAGAAATGTTTTCTTTTCCATAAGAAGAATATATATTTCAAATAGAGAGAGAGAGAGAAAGAGAGAGTATTTATTATCCAATGAAAAATAGGCAGACAAATTTTCGGACACCCTGTGGGTGACAGGCCCTCCGCCGTTTCCTTAGTGTGTTGGTACTGTCTGTGTGTATATTGTGTGCGCTCGTGCACCGATAGATCTATGGGATGTCCGTATTGATCGAACCACACCCGTGTTTCCTGCACCCCCCTTCGCACGCACGCGGATATACACGCACACGCGTGCGCAAGAGAAATCCTCCAACGAAACGCCATGACAGTTTCATGAAAGAGAGAGAAAGAATGAGAGAGAGAGAGAGAGAACACAAATTTTACTACCCGCATTAGATTTTCCTCTTCTTCGTTTTTTTTAGTTTCTAAACATAATCAATCTAGTTTTATGACTTTTTTTTTTATTCTATTATTTATCTTTTTCCTCGGCTTACGTAAAAAAAAGAGAGAGAGAGAGAAAAAGAAAGATTGTTAAGAAACGTATACGAGACAATTTTATATATGAAATAGGTGTCTAGAAAAAGGGCGTATGGTTAGATTTCATAAAATTTACAAATAAATTTCTAAGAGTTCATTGCTCGTTGTAGCAATTAAGTAAATGACTGATACAACACACGCCCTTATTTAATTTTTAAATAATAATCCCGTAATAATGATTAAAGTTCTTTTTCTTTTTTAAATTGCAACAAATAAAATAGTATAAATTTATTAACTGATACATATAGAATCCATAATTTATTAATGTGTATAATTTATTAATTGTAACATATAAAATTGGATATTAATAATCAAATTTGATGGAATATATTAAAACATATACGCCTTTTTTTATTTTTTTATTTTCCTGAACACCTATTATTAATACATCAATCTTTTGATCATTTTGTCTATCATACCTTTTTTTGCACATTTTGTTTTAATTTAAATAGACAAGGTCGTAAAACTTGTCGATCTCATTTCTTAATCCGATAGAAATACTTTATAAGGATTCGCATGCGTATTTATTCACACATGTGTATAAATAAATGTTCCCGCAAGAGGGAATATAAGCGATCAAAGTTTATTATATTTATTATTACGAATGTTCGTCATAAGGGGGGTAAACGACGAGGTCAAAGAATTTTTCCGTTAAATTCCCTTTCGTCTTCGATTTATCTCGAGTAATAATCCTTCAACTACGACGATACTCTCTCGCCACACCCAGTGCCAAGAAGAGAAATGAGAAAGAGGGCTGGTTGAGACCAATGTATTTCGAAATAATTATATATTGACAACGAATACACACACACACACACACAGAGAGAAGGGGAAGAATCAATATTTTCTTTCATTAATAGAAAAAAGAAATTTTGTTAACAATTTTAAATAGAATTAGGAATTGTAATTTGTAGGGTGTTGTGTTGTACAAAGTGTATATCATTTCAATCAATTCATTGACAAATAATGTCTAAATTTGTTAACTAAATTTACAATAATAAAATAAATATGTATTTAATATTCCATTTTCTGCATGCATATGAGTCAATTAATTGTTGTTTTATTCGAGGTTATCGTTGCAGGTTACTCTTTCTTTCTTTCACAAACATACATTCTTATTTTCCTCATCGCGTTGTTATACTCATAATATTTTTTATCATTTCTTTCTTTCTTTTTCTTTTCTTGTTAATAATAAATGATATATAAGTCACTCTTACGCATCGTATATGCGCGATCTGCATTGAAAATGACTCAGATCTTATCAATTACGTTATCTCTTAGAAAATGATTAATCCGGAAAGGAGGGCGTGTGATACGTTTGACGCATACAATTGATTGTAAACACCTTATTTAATTAATCAAAAAAAGATAGAGATCTACATATAAATAAAAGTACGGTAAAAATTTATCAAATAACCTTCCCTAAAAGAATTCTGATGAAACCCTTTATGACAATTATTTTCAAGCATTACAAGTAGATAATTAATATCGAAAATTTAGTTTTAATATTGGAATCATTTTCTATAACGAAATATACATTAATTCATTTGATACGTACATAAGTAAATTATATTATGCATGTATATATATATATGATAAAGATTTGATTTGAAATAATTTCTTTTAGTAAGTTGTGTTATTGACTCATCCTGTGTATATATATATTTTTTTTTAATATTGTTTCCACTCTCGGAAGTTGGAAACAAATTAAATACATAGATATATGCATTTACGTATATGTATATATGTATGTGTTATATATATATATATATATAAAACGCACATGAGTCAGAAAAAGAACATATCGTGTGCGTGTTCAGCAGCTGCTGTCTTACCGTTTCGATTCTTTGTTTTTCGCGTAACTCGGCGTCATTTTGTCGCGCCATTTCACATATATATAATATATTTATTTATATATTTTATTCTCAATTTAATTACAATACTTTACATTTTTATTGTCTTTACAAAATTAACTATCACTTTATTGAACCGTGGGAAACTTGTAAAAGAAGAATTATTCATTAAGTTACTTATACCCCCCCGCCCTCTTATTTCCTTTGAATTTAATCGTCTTCATTTTCTTTTCCATTCTCTTTATATTTAAATATATTAATTCGATAATTAGCTACACAATGTTTCTTTTTTTTTATTTTTTCTTGTTTTTCTATACAAAAGCCTTGAATATAATTCAATTAATACAATTTATTGTACCGTTGAAAATCAAATAATTATCATTTATTAATTATGATTTTTCTTTCATTTTTTAATGTAATCGTCTTCACATTGTGTTATTAATCTTTTTTTTCTTACGCATACCAATCGTAAGTCACACAAGACGAGATAATTAAATGGAAAGATCGTTTCTGGAGCGATAAAAAAGTAACAAAGAATTATCCTTTGGTATTATTATTTTTTTCCCCTATCTTTGTTTCTCTCTCTTTTTCTCTATCATTTGATGTCTCTCGAATCGTTTGAAAACAATTGATAACTCTCGATGATGTTGTGTGGTGGTGTAGAAGTCGGGGGTTATTTATCGTACACTCGCGAATTATTATTACTCTTATTATTTACTACGTATTATATATTTACCGAGGCCAATAAGAGATTTCTTTGCTTATACGTATGTATATATATGTAGATTTTTATTTATGTAAGTAACCATGACGCATGAAACGGAAAAAGAAAAAATAAGGAATAAAGATTTGCGCCTTATTTTTTGCACACACAAAAAAAGTTTCTTCATTTGAATCGTTAATTGTATAAATTTTCCTTCGTTTCAAATCAAACGACAAACTTTTCTTTTCTTTTTTTTTTTTTTTAATGACAATTTGTTCATTCTAATTCTAATTATTTTTAAATGATAAATGTGGAAAAATATTTATAAATATTAAACTGGATAAAAATGGTTGGGTAGATGAGGAAAAGCAGCAGCTTATCGTTATTTTTAATGTTCAACGAAAACATATACATATATTTGTTCGTGCACAGACATACTAAGTGATTAATTCTTGTTGTCATCTTTTGTACACGACTAATCCTTAATATCGAGTCGATAATTCTTATCGCGAGGTTTTCTCCTCTTACGTCCAACCAACCTTATTTTGTATTTTTCAACTTTTATTTTTTTTTTTTTTTTTTTCTTTTTTATACTTTTAAAATACACCTGCGCTATCGTCGATATTTATGCATTAGACGNCAAAAAAAGTTTCTTCATTTGAATCGTTAATTGTATAAATTTTCCTTCGTTTCAAATCAAACGACAAACTTTTCTTTTCTTTTTTTTTTTTTTTTTTTCTTTTTTATACTTTTAAAATACACCTGCGCTATCGTCGATATTTATGCATTAGACGACGAATCGCATAAATGTTTAACCTGTTTTCTTTTTATTTTTCTATCGTTCCTTTAATTTTTTTTTCTTGGATCGTTCATTAATTCCTGAATCCAAAAATATAAAATGTGTTCAATTATTTTTCTTTCCAAGTTCCCTTATTCTATACAGAGAGAGTCACCCCAATATCTTCAATTAAAAACCATCAATATTTTCTTCTAATATAATATTTCCAAATTCTTATTCACACATAGATATGTTTTATGATATACATGAATTTTCCGAACAAATTTAATATAAAATAATATACATATAATAATAATATCATTATAAGAACGTTTCCAACGATTAACGTTGAACACTGGTGTTTAAAAAGTTTGACGACAAAAGTTTGCATTATGCGGTCGGTTACTCATTTATGTCTACACATGACAATATATTCCGGAGATGTAAACGTGTGAGACTGTACACACGCTAGACGTGTTATCAATTAAAATGTTTTCACTAGTTGAAACAACGTCTTTTTTTTTTTCTTTTTTTTTTTTTCTTTTGTCTTTAGAAATATTTTATATTTTTTGGTCGATAATATTCGAATGTGAAACGTGAGATATTTTAACAATAACCATTAACAGGATTCTTTAAATCGTTCAAATATTTCTCACCAAGTATATGATTTTATATTAACGATATTAAACAAAGAGGAATAAAAAAGTTATTATTCATCAAATTGTTTTACTATCGATAGTTAATTTCTTAACAATATCGTAATTAATAATGTGCCTTTCTTGTTCAAATTTTGTTGTCATTATTTCATAAACTTTTTCGATAAACGAATGACCAGAACTAGGTGCATCTTTGATATCAAAATTTTCAAATTGAAAACGTTTGATTGAGCTTTTTTAACACATTAAAAATTATTTTTCTTATCAACCCGAGTCGCATTCTTTCAACTTTAGTTTTAAACAAAATTTCAAGCTCTATATCGAATTCTTTTCATCTTTATCATTCTCATATTAAAAACGCGATAACTTTTAACTGCATTAATGAATCTTACAAATGTTATTATAATTATTCTACGATTTGTCATCTTTCCAACTTACACACACACACATATAAATATTATCAGATACAATGAATAATATAAAAGTTATGCGATTTGACGAAAAATCATCATTTACCCGGAAAAAATACGGAAAAAAGAAACAATTGTTCAACTCAATCGAATAATTTAAAAAAGTACCGATAAGAACGTATTTTAAAGTAAAGAAAAAAAAAAAAGAAAGAAAAAGAACAAGTAAACAACTATTTAAATAATACAACCGACGAAACTTTGCGCCCTGTTATACAAAAAATATCCTCGTGTCATCTGTTTAAAATACTTACAAAAAAAAAAAAAAAAAAAAGGAAACAGAAGTATATTATAACAATAAAACGTTAGGCCCCGACCTTCGTGAAAATCGTTATAGATAACGATAATTGAAATAAATAATTAAAGTATGATCACACAGTGGTGTTGTGTGTCTCCTCCGCGTATATAAGAATATATAATAACAGGGATAATCTAATGCATTTCGTTCCAGGAACGAATAATAAAATCCCCATACCCCTCTCGTCACTCCCCTTCATCCCAATTACATTTCGAAGGGGGATGCGTATGACTTGGTCGATTAAATACATTTTTTTTTTTTTCGTTCTTTTCCTTTCTTTCCCCAAAGATAATCCCAACGGAATCGTACGTAATAATAACAGGGGGATAGGGAGGAGGTGAAGGGGGAGGAGAAGGAGGAGGTAGAGGTAGAGGAGGTAAGAGGGCACGTGCATACACCAACAATTTTTTTTGTCGGGGTCCCCCTAATTGTCGGCTCTTTCTCTCATCGAGTCACGCGAGATTCGCGCATTTGATTTCGTTTTATGACTTTACTGGCGCCCGAGTGTCTTCTTCGTTGATCGATCGATATAAATAAGATTGTCTCTTCGTATTTCTATATATATATATATATTTATATATTTATTTATATATGGCATGTATCGTATAGGCATGCGAACATAAAACGTAAAAAAGAAAAAAATATAATACTCGTAACTTGTGGGGTAAAAAAGGCATACACAAGTTATTTTCATTATCGTTAGATCAAAATTAAAAGAATGTTCCATTTTTATTTTAAAAGCCATATATATGAAGATAAATGATAATGATTAAACTTTTTATAACGCTATGTAATTTTAAAGTCACTCTCACTGAAGTATATACATATATATGTATATATAGGGCGGGGTATTTAAATCGGAACAGTTTGATATCTGCGTTATGTATAGTTTTTTATGAGAATTTCTTTTGTAGAACTAACAAGTTATATCGTTCAAATGGAATACATTTTAGTGGTTACACAAATCATTTATTTTTTTTTTTTATAGTGTTAGTCAGTAAACTAAAAAAAAAAACATGATTCTGTATAATAAAAATTGATTGTTATTTAATTAATTATTTTTATTCTCTCTTTATATTATTTTTTTTTTACTATTATTTTGTTTCAAGTCTCTATATTACAAATGTTCATATTAAAAACAGTAATTTTCATAATTCTAAGAAATAAATATAATTAATAATAATTAACTCATGAAAAATGCTATCATCTCTAAGCATTAAAATAAATTGAGTTATAGATAGTTAACTTATTTACGACGTTTAACTCCGAGGGTTAGAGAATATTGAAAGGAAGGAACGATATGTGTAACTATGACCCTACCCTCCCTTAACGGTGGTGGTGGTGGTGGTGGTGGTGGTGGTGGTGGTGGTGGTGTGTGCAATGCATGCAGTGTATGCGTCATCGTTAACGTCGATGTGACGTCATCGTCGCAGTCGTCATGCTGTTTCTAAATACAATTCGATCGTTTTTACCAAGAACAACGAGGGAAATTATTTCCGAAAACTACAAATCAATTTTACGTATATTATATATTATTTATGAATATATATTTTTCTATACGTTTTTCAAAAACATTTGCTTATTCGTTATTCCGTATATATATATATTAATTGTCATGAAATGATTTAGAAACCACATTTAAGTATGGGGGTCTCGTCGTGTAAGGGGAACAGTTTGAAAATTATTTACTCTTATCTATTTTGTTGCTAACGATAATGGTGACAATTAGGTCGAAACGTTCAATGGAATTTCATTATATTAAATCGTCATCGTATTATCTTATTAGGTTGAGGAATACTTCCGTTCTTTTGTAACCATCTTCTTCTTTTTCTTTTTCTTTTTCTTCTATTACTGTGTCTCTAATTCAAACAACGAATTACGAAAGAATAAATTCCCCATTGTTTTTCTAAAAAAGGACTTCACCATCCCATCCGTTCGTTCCTTTCAAAGGAAGATCCTTCCGATGGGTTTTATTATGACAAAAATTCTACAAACATTTTCATTCATATTATTATTAACATATCAAACGGTTAACCCTTTTTGTTTAATATATTCCTAAAATAAAAATATTTGTTAAATTTAATGTGCTATTGTTAAAATCCTTCCCCGTGAGATTGACTCTAATTCAAAAGGAAAATGAATAATGTTACATCAGATAAAAAAAGAAATATCAGCAAAATACAAGAACAACCATTTGTAATTTCTGCGATCTTTACCCCTCCATCTTCAAATAAATATTCAATTAAAATGACAAGAAATTAAAAAGAAAAAATAAGGTTTCTATTATCGTACGTGTATTACATGCGTACGTGCGTAAAAGTAAAACTTGTAGATATTAGGATTGTACGTAAGGAAAGAAAAAAAAATATATCATAATTTAATTCCAAGCATGTAGATAACGTAGAATGAATAGTAGCGTGGAACCGGTCAAGAAGTGTCGCATTATTTATTTATTTCCCTGGCAATGCGTATCTTTCCTTTAAACATATAACCGTAGTTCGTTCGATAGTCGCAGTATAGTTAGTAGTCAACTTAGGGAGCAAGTAAAACGTCGTCCAAGTTGCGTGAGACGCCAGGCGTCGGTCTAGGCATCCTGGCGCCTTTGGTATATACTACCCTTCGTTCTTTTGTCGAAACTACATAGCGTGGTGGTGTGTTTCACGTGGTGAAACGATGATGATGATGATGATGGTACACTTCTACTACTATTACAGCTACTTCTGCTACTACTGATACTAATACTATTATTATATTACAATTATTTTTGTTACTATTACTACTAATACTACTACTATTACTATTACGTTTACGTATCACGTTTATGAGACAGCGCATTCTGACTTTTTAACACTTTTTATTTCAAATTTTGGAATTATTCTTATTTATTCTTCTTTTGTATTTTCTACACGTATTTTCTATCAATACATTATAACAATAAATATTTAATATTCTAATTTAATCCCTTAACGCTGTTATGGACATATATATGTATGTGCATCCAGTGATTTTTTTTCATTTACATCCATACACTTACAAATTTAATCATTTTTCATAAAATAGTATTATTTCGATTAGTCATATATAATAATAATAACTTGATTGTGCGCTATATAATCTATCAGTAAATTGACAAAATTCATACTATAAACAAAAGTATTACACAATCAAAGGGTTTAAAGAAATATTGAAAAAAGGAAAAAGCAAATCTTATTGACCCCATTGAAAAGGGATGGATAATCATTTCTTTACCCCAATCTTAAGGCGTAATTGTACTTGGTTACAGTGGTCTGAACTTCCAAGATTTAATGGCACGGCAAGGTGCAATCGATTCGCCCCCAAAGACACCCTTCATTATGGGCTCAGAGTGTGCCGGAGATATCGAACAAGTTGGCGAGGGAGTTGAGAATTTTAAAGTAAGTTTATTTTTTTCTTTTTTCCTTTCTTTCTTTCCCCTTTTTTCTTTTTCTTCTAATATTTAATAATACATATTACGTATGCATATGTATATATTGCCTAGTACAAGATTATCGTGCTAGTAATATATGCACAAAACTATTATCACTTCTATCTTTCTTTCAGGTTGGTGACAGAGTAGTTGCTCTACCTGATCATAAAGCATGGGCCGAATTAGTAGCTGTCCCTGCTACGTCTGTTTTTGCATTGCCACCAGGCATGAGTTATTTGGATGCTGCTGCCGTTACTATGAATTACACCGTAGCTTACATCCTGCTCTTTGAATTGGCCAATCTCGCTCCTGGAAAGTCACTTTTGTTGCACAGTGCTGGTGGTGGCGTAGTAAGTATTTCATTATTATCGTTATCGTTTTCGTGTAGAAGATGTGCTCTGTCAAGTTTTGGAAAACTTTGATTAACCCAGTATACAATGACAATGAATTTCCTGACCATTAAACTTTTGTAAATGAAAACAATATATTTATATAAAATGCTTTCTTCTTTATTTGAACATACAAATAGAAGCTTATAGATAAAGAGAGAGGGGTGGGAGGGACTAAAGGCCAATATTTAAAAAGGGAAAATAATATATATATAAGTAAATTTAATCCTCCTTGCAATCCTGATAGTTTTCCACCCCACCTTCTATCTGGGTCTCTATCTCTCTTTCTCTGTAGCTCTTCTAGCTGTAGACATTAAGAAAGAAGAGGATAGAAACGTCGGGATCAATACGACTCAACAGGTTATACCTGAGGCCAACTACTACAGTGTGGGTGGTGGTAGGTGGTGGTGGTGGTGGTGGTTGTGGTGGTGGTAGTGGTAGTAGGTAGTCGTCGTGTACCGCTAGAAGTCGAGAAGGTGAAATCTATGGGGGATGCTGGTCGAGATCGCGTACGGGGTGTGAGGGTTGCTTGGCAACCCTTCGCTCTCTCATCGACCACTGTCGTGGGCCGCGCCCGTCTGAGACCGCACCACCACTACCGCACCACGTGTTACTGTTAAGCCTCCTTCACAACGCTTTTACCATCCACGTGTACAACATGCCCTTCCTTCTTTCTTTCCTTTCCTTTCCTTACCTTTTTCATTCTAGTCCAACTACACGAGTAATTGAAAAGTCATTTATTCATTTTCCCTTTAACGAAATTCGTCTTAAAAAAAAAAACTCGTAGAATTTATCCCACGTAAAGGAGAATTTTATATTATCGCTAATAACAAAAATATTTCGATTCTTTTTTATTCATAGTATTATCTACATTTTTTTATATATATATATATATAACGTTAATAATTTTAATAAAAATTTATTTTATTTTATTTTATTATTATTTTTTTTAAATTATATCCTAATATATATCACTCTCTCTCTACAATTGGACATTTTTTCAAAATATTACGAAGAAAACATCCTTTTATTTTAATGAATACTTTTATGGGGTTGACCGGTGATGCGCAATTGAGAGCAGCAGGCTACTTAAAATTCTGGGTTGTGGGTTATCTCCTTCTCTTCTTTTCCTTTCTCTGGTTTTCTCTCTCTCTCTCTCTCTCTCTCTCTCTCTCTCTCTCTCTCTATCTTTCTTTTTTTTTTCTTTCTTTTTTCTTTTTTTTTTTTCCTTGTTCGTTCTTCCTCAAGTCCCTTGGCCTCGGTTCGTTCTTCGGCTCTCGCATCGGTTGTCGGGTATCGAATTCTCGAGAAGGGCGGAGAGCAACAGAAAACGAAGAAGAACTCTCCTCGATTCTTGGAAATAATGAATGCTTCTTCTGTTGAGAAAACCTGAAACAGCTTAACTAAAAATATTTTATTGACCGTTCCTTATTCTCATTTCATCAATTCATTATTTCGTTTTCCAAGTGTTTAGAACAAAATATTTGTATTTAATGACTTAATTTAAATCATTTTTTTTCTCCAGACTAAAATCACTAATCGATTTTATAATGATTAAATTTTGTAGGGTCAAGCCGTAATCCAACTCGCTAAGACCGTAAAAGATGTGACTATTTTTGGTGTCTGTAGCAAGTCAAAACACGAAGCTCTTAAATCCTCTGGTACTATAGATCATTTGTTAGAACGAGGAACGGATTATAGTAACGAAGTCAGAAAGTAAGAGTATATCTATACGAAATAATAAATGATCAAAAGAAAAAATGATAAATACTTTTTAGAAACTAAAAAAATATTATATATGTATTATGTCTTCTACAGAATCTCATCGGAAGGCGTAGATATAGTATTGGATTGTTTATGCGGTGAAGAATGTAACAAAGGATATGCTCTATTGAAACCTATGGGAAAATACATTCTTTATGGTTCAAGTAACGTTGTAACAGGCGAAACAAAAAGCTTCTTTTCCGCGGCACGATCGGTTTGTAATATATTATTGAAAAATTTCATTTTAAAAGATTTTAAATGAAATTTGTAACAAATGTATTGATTTATTTTTTGTTTACACAGTGGTGGCAAGTAGACAAAGTTTCTCCCATAAAGTTATTCGACGAAAACAAAACGTTGTCAGGTTTAAATCTTCGTCATTTAATGTATCAACATGGTGGTCATGCGTATGTACGTCGAGCTGTTAATCAAGTATTCGCATTGTGGAGCGAGGGTAAAATAAAGCCAGTTATGGATTCAACATGGGCTCTTGAGGATGTGCCTGAGGCTATGCAAAAGATGCACGATCGAAAGAATATTGGAAAAATCGTATTGGATCCTAGTTTGGAACCCAAACCAAAACCAGCTACACCAGCGAAAGGAAAAGCAAAGGACAAAAAAGCTACCAATCAAGAAGAGAAGAAAGCATTTAGCGTGGAATCCGAGGAAGGTGAAAAGAAAAAAGAGCCTGAACTGACAAACGGAACATCCGAGGATAAGTCTGACAGTGG
Source organism: Polistes canadensis (assembly GCF_001313835.1). Classification (NCBI taxonomy): domain Eukaryota; kingdom Metazoa; phylum Arthropoda; class Insecta; order Hymenoptera; family Vespidae; genus Polistes; species Polistes canadensis. The sequence goes on from NW_014569604.1 coordinate 311,824, forward strand.
TAAGTAAAAAATTGAAATTTATTTTTTTTCCCCAAACAAATTTGACCAACAATCTCAAAAGAACTCAACGAAAACCTGTATTATCATTCATTCCTTTACTTTTATTTTTTCAGACTCGAAGGAAAAAGAATCTAGCTGAATTGTCAGCGCTAGGTAATCGTAATAATATAAAAAAAAAAACCCAACAAAAAAAAAATTGTCATCTATAAGAAACAAGAACTTTCATCATGATATCTCAAGAAAAAAAAAAAATCCCATATTGTTACTGTCTGACGAAAAAAAAAAAAGAAAAAGAAAGAAAGAAAAAGAAAACGAAAAAAAAAAAAAAGTAATACAATATTAATTCGACTTCTATAATTACTTGCATGCAGTTTTATGAAACGATATTACGTAATCGGAAGTCATGATTCTCGAGTCCAAGACTTTTAGATAAAAAAAAGATTACATTTTCTCGATTAAAGAAACGGATCGATCGTAGCTGTAAGTTGTTAACGAATCGTCGGACATTATCAATTTTCATTGTAATAGTTTTAGGTAAGTGATCTTGAATAAGTTACGCTCGAAATGGCAGACACGAAAGTTATTTTTGCATTATTCCTTTTCTTTCTTTTTTTTTGGGGGGGTGTTTTTGTTTGTTTGGTTTTTTAATTAATTTTAAATAAAATAAAAAAAAGAAAGACTCTGCTTAATATATATATATATATATACATACATATATATCTGCTCTATTAAACATTGAAAGTTCATAAAAGACTAATAACTGATAACAGAAACGTCAACAATCAACTAATTATATTGGAAGATACAAAACAAAAGTATAAAATGGGAACAACAAAAATAGAAATATCATTTTGACGCGGTCCACTAGTAGTTTACAATTGCTAGATATATTATCTTTATCTTTTTTAAAACTGGCCGAACAATTAAGTTCGTACAGCACAAAGTAGCAATTAGTTACTCGCGATGAGAAGAAATAATCTGGGTCGTTTGATGACAACCTAAACAATAATCATCATCTCTGTGATTATTTTAGTATGTCCGTGTAATGTATTTTATGCGTACTTACCAAAATATTCCAGGTCTCTCTCTCAATAGTTATAATAATAATACAAATGGAATTCATTAAAATAACATTAATAATTCTAATCTTACGTCGTGTATTAATATATGGGCTGTCTCTAAGAAATGATATAATATATAAAATAGTCAGCCATTGTATTTTATAATCATCTATTATTCTATATTCTGATTTTTAACGCTATATATATATATGTATACATTTTTTATTTTAATTGTATTTTATAATTTAACGATGAAAAATATGTTTTATTTATTCTCGTTCATTTTCGTTCGTTCGTTCGTTTGTTCGAGAGACCTATATATGATGAAATTACATTGAAATATAAAAATAGTACTGCACGGAGTTAATTAATATGTTAAATGCGAATTTTTTACTCCAATTTTATTCAATTGACCATAATAAAAATATGTATTTGTAAAGAAGAAATGGAAGGATAAGAATGAAAGAAAGAAGAAAAAAAAATAAGAAAACTATTTATCATCTTTTAATTACGGCTTAAGGATTTATACCATGATTATTTATTGATAAACGAAAGTGCACGACTGTCTGAATATATTTGTAAACGAAAGATTATTAAATTTTGATAATGTCTGGAAATATTTGCTAATATTATCCGCTGATGCAACCAAATAAATAATCAAATCGACTGCTACCGGAAAATAAAAAGTAATATAATAAAAAAAAAATAAAAATGAAAAGAAAAAAAGAAAATAAAAAGAAGTAAATAATTAATTGATTAATTATAATTAATTAATTAATTAAATAAAAGAAAGAAAGAAAAAAAATACGAGATCGCATAAATCATTTTTCAAAATAAATTGTGTAACTTTTGCAACGATTTTTCAACGACCTATTTTTGATAATAATTTTTAAATAATATGCCTGCGTTTTTGAAAAAACGAAAATAACACACAGATCAATCAATCAATCAATCCGAGCTCTAAAGCTCTTTATAAAGTATCGGAAAAGGAGGACTTAGAAGTTGCCTTTCATCAATTTCATTCGTATCAGTCGGAATATGTAGTTTTTGTACCAATACATGATGGAGTTGAGTATTGTATTATCAATACTTAATTTAGATTAAATATCCAGAATGTTAATTGCTAACTAGAAATTTCTCGATTTATATTTAATAAGATGAAGTAAAAAAAAAAGAAAAAGAAACAAACAAATAAAAATAAAAAAAGAAACTTCTTTATAATATGCAATAAAAAAAAATAACTACACGACCAACAACAATAGCAACAACACACGATAAAAATACGAAAAGGGAAAAAATTAGTTTGGAAAAGATGATGATACTGCACTTCATTGTATTTTATGTGCAAATATTTCAATTGTAGGTTTTTTTTTTGTCTAATTACTTTGCAAACGATTAGAAAACATTGTAGAATTTTTTTTTATTGTTTATCGTTGTTTTTTCTTTTTGGTGTTTCTTTTCGTTTTTTTTTTTTCAAATAGATTTTTAGTGAAAAAAATTTTTATTGCCGTTATTCGCGCGCCTGTTAAAAAAGAAAAAAAAAGGACGACGTATTCGTCAAAATGAGAAATAGAATTATAGAGATGGAAAAAGATAAAGAGAGACATTTCTTCGAACGAGAGAGAGAGAGAGAGAGAGAAAGCGATAGAGAGAAATAAAAGCATGGATTTATGTTTTTGTTTTTTTTTTTCTTTTAAATCTCTGTACAAAAAAAGAAAAAAACGTTCATGGAAACAAAAAAAAAAAGAATAGATTAATGTATAATTTAAAAATGTCGATCCTGTGTAAAAGCTTCTCTGGAAAAGCTTTTAAAATCATAGCCAAGCTTTTGCTTTTATTTAACGAAACGTACGGCCTTTAATGTTTTACGTAAGGGATACTTGCTATAGTAAAAATCTATTACAAAATAAAAAAAAAAAAAAATAATAAAATCCTCGTAATGGTATTACCCCGAAGTGAAAAAAAGAAAAGGAAAAGAAAGGAAAAGTTAAGTTCGTCGAGAAGTTTCTCTAATTGTGAAAAGAAAAAAAGAAAAAACAAACAAAAATAAATGCAAAAGGAACACGTTTGATGAAAGAAAAAATAAAAGGGGGAAAAAAGTAAATAAAAAGTAAAAAAAAAAAAAAATATACATGCATATCTTTCCGAAGCGTTTTCGAACCACCACAATTTTCAACTTGATTGGGGGTTTGGTTCCGCTCCTAGGATTTGATACTAATAAACTGTATACCGAGATAATCCGTATTATACTAATCGCTATCGGAAAACTACGAGTTTATAATATACCGAGGATATTTGTTCCGACTTTCATTGCTAGAAAATAGGAAAGCGTAAAATAATGACTCGAAGAAAAGAAGGGAAAAAAAACGAAAGAAAGGAAGGGAAAAAAAATCAATTCTATTATTATCAATACTGCCGTATCAAAAGAATCTCTTGGTCCAAAATTACATCATATAAATTATATATTATCAATTTATTACCATTACTCGTGAGAAAATAAAATTTAAAAATAAAAAAAAGTGTGTATCGATTAGGGATGAAACAAAAAAATTGTAAGAGAAAAGAAAGATAGGTAAGAAGAAACTTGAAATGAGGGTGCAAAAATAGTTGAACATCTTTTATGAAGAAGAAGAAAAAAAAAAAAAGAGAATGAAGAGAAAAGAAATACATCTTTTACATCCGTTTCGTAATATTATCGCATAGAAAAAAAGGAAAAAAAAAAAAAAGAAAAAGACGTATGACGAATACACACATCACATTGTATATTTTACGTAAGGCTTTAAATGTTTAATCAAATAACTCTATTATATTATAATATATCTATATATATTTGTATCGATGGTTTTTCCTGCCCTATTTGATTTTAGAGTTTAGGGTCTCTATGTTACAAGAGAGAACGTCTAAATGCGAGTGTTGTTTAGTGGCACACTGAGGAACCCCCCTCTCCTAACTGAATAAAAACAGAGAATCTAACAAAAAGAGACTTTTTCGATTAGTGGTAACAATAATAAATTGTAATCTAGTAATTACAATGTTTGTTGCGAGAATTGTGAAAGAACGAACGGTAATTGGGATATAATAGCGGAGCCTACATACGAATTTCGCGCGTTTTATTAAGAGTCCTCAGATTGGGCTAAGCAAAGCAGCAGTTACGTTTCGCGAAGCTTTAGAAGCATTTCGCTAGATGTCGTTCATAATTCTCTATTTGAAAATACGCGGGAATTATGAACAAGATCTGTCTTCTCTTGCGACTTGCGCTCGATTGTTTTATCGATCCGAAGAACGACATTAGAAATTTCATTTATCACATCTCTTTTATTTATTTTTTTCTTGCCTTTTTTTTTTATATCTTTTAAAAGATTCTTCGGAACTATAATCGAGCGCAAGTTAAAGTTAGAAAAAACAATAGAGAGTAGTTGGAATTAATTGGTTAGAAATGCAAAGAATATGCACATTTGAAAGCAGATAACCGAACATGGATTAATCGGTAATCTGCTTCCATTTTTTCATCGTAGAGTCACTTGTAAATTTCTTCTTTTTAGATATTCTTATAAAATTGTCATCATTTCGTATATGTATTTAGATACTATTTCTAAACACTAATACGTAAGTCAGGACTATAGAAAATTTGTTGTCGAGCATAGTCCTTCGAAAAAGAAAATTGAAAAACAAAAAGAACATAGAAATCGTCTATGTTAAATTAATAATAATTTGTTCTTTGAACTGTTCATATATAATAAACAATAAGGGGTTCATCAGACATAGGTCTTGTATTATTTAAACAAATTTCGTTGGACAGGGCGCAATGCGTTATATTTTATCTCGAGAGAAAGAAAGAAAGAGTGAGAGAACAAAAAGAAAGAAAGAAAGAAAATAGCAACATCCAAGAAAGAGAGAATGTAGCACCTACGATTTCACAAACGTGATACAATTATAATTATGTGTAAAATTGTAAAATTCGTCGCGATAATATACGGGCTGAGATCAACGTGCTTTCTTTATTTTTTGAGTGATTATTATCCTTTTTTATGCGCCATTATCATATTTTTCTTCAAATGATGAAAATTATCACACTCAACAAGGGAAACGTTCGTCGCAAGCTTGATATATAGATTGTATTTTTGGCTTATTATTGTAAGACTGACTATGTTGCTATATTAAAGATTGCTTCAAAAATATCTGCGACTTTTTTCCCTCCAAATCAAATTCACACAACCTTTTCATTGATATAATATAATAAATAATTAATTCTTTTTTATATGTTATCTTTATTTTGAAAAATTTATTTATTTTCTTTGCTAACGTCATATTTTATGAATTCTAAGCTATAAGATGCAAATCGGTTAATTATACATGTTTGTGAACATATTTTTAATTCAATTTTTTATTTATTTTTATAAATGTTATAAAACATAAAAACATTTTCAATGAATGTTAAACGCAACTTCTTTCTTTTAAGTTATATATCTCCTCTATAATATGAAAATTATACATATAGTTCAAGACAGTTCTTTTTTTTTTATTAAGATATAAATTATCTTTGTACCTCTTTTACATATACATATTTATTCATATATATATATATACAAGGTGTCCCAAAAATGCTTTACTGAAGTAAAAAATTAGAAATTAGTTTGTGCCAAGTATTTGCATCATAAACTCATATTTTTTTTAACAACACTATAATCAAAAATTCATGTCTTGAAATAAAAAACAGAACATTGTAATTCTGTTTTTTCATTTCTATAGTTAAGCGACTTTTGAGACATCTCGTATATATTAAAAAAAGAACTGGTCTCCTATTGAACACATGTATATAGCACAAAATATTTAAAATATAAGCTATTTTATAACAGACTTTTGCATGGACGGCATTATAAAGATTATGCAGATCAAGAATCTGCTTTAAAGACTTGCAATGCATCTACTTTTTATACGACACTAAAGACTTGCAATTTATACTTATGATATACATCAATGAATATCTTCATCTTTGTATGCATACATCTTATCGGATAGAAAACTTTAATATCGTATATTAGTAGAGCATTGCGCAATTTAATATAAGTGAGAGAAGTAAGTTATAATATATATATATATAAAACTTATATTACATTATAATATAATACTTAAAATATAAATTTTAACTGTCGACTCTATTAAAATATATATCTCTTATGCTTATCTAAAACAATGAAATTTGTTAATATGTATGTCTTTATTCTTTTTCCCAAATATATCTTTGGATATGAACGAACACACATATAACTGGACGGTATCGTTTTCTTTTATCTCTTAGCCTTTAGAGCAAATTTTTATGCTCAAGTATTCTATATACAAACAATTGAGAAATATTATTTTGCACAAATTAAAGCTATGTGCAAAAAATTGTTTGAATTATATATATATATATATAATATTAAATCAGTGATAAGATCAATGGAATATACTTCCAAATAAAATATGAGTTAATAATTAAGTAATAAAAAATATTTGTATGACAAATGATAATCTATCATATTATCATTTATGATTCTATATAATTGGAAACAAGAAATAAATAATACTTTTGTTCACGTTATTTGTATCATCGAAATATTTTGTTAATTTTTCTATCGTGGAATGGTTAATCGAGGAATGTAAAAGTAAACTATCCTATGTTGAATTCTTGTGTTCGATAATATCTCGTTATAGTTATTAGAATAGTTGTAATAAAAATTAGATACGTCGGAGACATTAAAATAGTAGCGGCATTATAAATGGGGCAGTACGGACATTGGGAACTGCCGCAAACCTCACAGATATTTAGAGTATAAGTTGGTAAAGCATCAAATATAGATTCATTAAACCGTTCTGGGGCATAGTAATCGTATACTCTGATGGGAAGATATCGTGACATATTTGCAACTGGATACCATCTTTCTATCGTAAAATTAACACAAGTTTCTTCCTGATCTAAATAATCAAAATAAAATAAGATTTTTCTTCCTTGGAAGCGTGCTCTTTGTAAATTCCTTACTTTTCTGGATAATACATATTTATCAAGATTTTGTTGCTGAATTATGTAACCAGTTGGAACAGCTACATCTAAAACTGCCATTCCAGAACGAGATGATTCAATAACATTTGTCCACCTACATAGAAATTGTATATTTGTCAAAAATAATTCAATTATATAAGATATATGATTTTTTTTTTTAATTCGAAGATGATTCATTTTAAAATTACCTCTGGCAACTGAGATATGAAATATGAGATTGATTTCTGCCATGGAAATTAGCTCTGGTTACTAAATCAAATGCCTGAACAGGTGGTTGAGTCTGAAATCTTTTAATGTCAACGTTGTATTGTACAGACATTTGTAAGATCGCATATCCAGCACCTTTTGCTTGTACTTTTACTGTTCCCCATGCTTCAGGTATCTTATAAAGGGAAAACACAAAAAATATATTAAATATAGAAATTAATAATTATGCGATGTATATTACCACTCAAAATATACATACCTCAATAGATTGAAGTCTTGCAAGATTCTGTGGATTTACAGATAAAGTTCTTGGCGTTCCTGATAAAGCTGTAGCTTCAATAGTTACGTTTAATGAACTAACATCCCTAATTCTTGATCTAACAGTATAATCCATTAAGGCTTTCATAGCCCATGCACTGTCCTGTGTAGAAGCCCACCCTCCATCTGTCAATCTCTGCGCATTTAACCATTTTACTATTGGCTCTATCATTACTTCTTGTCTTGCAACATAAACGAGAAGAGCATATGCCGTTGTTTCTATATTTTCTGCATCGTACTTATAAGGTAAACGTGGTAGGAGGAATGGTTTTTGATTTTCTAATTTTTGTGGTGGAGGTGGAACAGCTTCTCTACCCCAATACGTCAAACCACCTTCTCTACGTGCATGTCTAGTCAATATATTAAATGCTTGTTCTGCAGTAGAAGCTTTTGCCATTAATAATGCATATGATACAATAGCAACCTCGTATGGATTGCCTTTTTCTTCTAAAAGTTTCATATTTCTCTCCAACCATTTAACAGCCTTAGCAGAAGCTAAGGCAACTTGGGAGCCCAAACCACCTGTTAAGTCTCTTACAGTTTCCAATGTAATAAGTACATGAGCAGTAAGACTAACATTTCTGAACCTTATAATATCATTGTTATAATTGAGAGAGCTATTCATTTTACGATCCGGTAACCACGTCACTTCATAAAATGATCCTTCTGGAGTTTGATGTTTTAATACCCAAGAAACCGCTTGTGTGATTACATAAGGATCTATATAAAGATAGTTTTCCCACTCATAAAAGCTTGCCTCCTGAAAGATGCGTGCGCAATAAGCAGTAAGCCATACACTAGATGCAGATTGATTCCAATCACTGCGGAAAAGACTGAAAGATCCATCAGGATTCATAAATGAAAGTTGACGTTGATATCCAATGTTCATATAATAAAAACTTTCCTTCTCTTGTGTTCTATTACGTTGATTGACTAAACGCATATACATTGTTGTATACATATTAGCGGCAAAACTAAACATATTTTGTTCTGCACAATCCATAGGAAGATCTATAAGACTTGTAGCATTGACAGGCATTGTTGGAAATATAGGTCCAACGACATCGCCAACTACACTTATAGTTGCCTTATTTGATCCAAACACATAATAACGATTTTCATCATAAGATATAATTGGTGTTTCCGTAATATTAACGTGCATATATTGGAATACGTATGCTCTGTTACTCAAATCAAGAAGAATAGATTGATGCCTATGTTGAGGTAAGCCATCAGCTTCCACATGTAAGGTGCGTGTAACTGAATCACGTCCTATTAATGTCATTGCATAAATATGTATTTTAATATCGCCTAATCTTACGGGAACAATAGGTAGATATACAACAGTTGCATCTTGAGCACGTATCCATAAAAAGAATTGATGTTCTCCAAAAGACGTTCGAGGTTTATATGATTGCACAATACCATTATCCTCAACATGAACAAATTTGTAATCCTTAGATCCTGTTAAAACAACTGTAGCTTCGATATCTCCACGCATATAATTAAAGACAGATACTCTTATGCCAATTTGTTCACCTTGCTTACTATGTGTTGGCATTTCTACATTAATATAAAATGGCAGAATTCCTGTATATTCCAATGCTTTCGGTAACATTCCAAAACCTTTACTAGGAGACATACCAAAGACTGTGACCATCCAATGAACTGGTCTGCGTGGAACATCTATATTGAAAATTTGTCTGCCATGTGGTCCTATATTTATATCTTTCCAAAGCCAAACATTCTCGTATTGCCTTTGAATTCTATTGAAACGCCACTTTCTAAACTCTAAAATATCTGTTGCATTGCCATGTACACAGCGCGCTTCATCTGTACCATCTTCACAATCAAAAACACCATCACACTTTTTATCTAATCTATAACAACGCCCTGAAAGGCACTCTCCATATCCTTGAGTTCTATTACAATGATCTGGTCGTCTATAGATCAATGCATCTGTAAAAACAACTAGTCCAATGTACTCAAAAGTACGATTTACGTCTACCCCAAATGTAGAGGATGGAAAATAAACCATTTCATCGGGGTCTCCCCCATGAAGTAACCAAGTATGAGAGTAAGTTCCATTGGTGTCTTCATCAAAGTGTGCCATTTTAGATATAACATTGGCATAGGTCAATTCATTACCAGCTTGCATTGTGTAAAAAGATCGATCAATACCTGATAATGCAATATATGCTCCTGGTTCTCCATAAATAGCAACTTCCACGTTTTCACCTGTACGTGCCTTTTTGTTATTAATAAATACTGTAAAATTATTACGAGAGATGCCATTTACAGGGAAAGTTAAAGAATCTGCAACAACATCTCCATAATGTCCGATATAATATACAACTGCAGTTGCAACAGGTGCCATTTCAGGACTTAGCGGAACTGCGAAAGTTTTTATATTATGCTGCATATATTCTTGTCCACTAAGAAGTATTGTTCCTTTGGCCATAACAATATAGTTAAAATAATCTATGTGAAAATTTGTTTGTACGTGAAAGATTATGTATTCTCCAACTTTAGCTTTTTCGGTTGACGTTATTATTTTAATATGTTTCTGATTAGGAGATTCATGTGCAAATAGTAATAATTCAGATTGAGCTCTAAATCCTTCGCTATCGGTAAAATATGCAGATATTTTCATAGATGTTATGTCATTAAGCAATTGTTGAGTTTGTTCCACATTGTTTGGATATCCTATTTGTTGTCTGAGATCTATTTTAGTGGACCAAATACCATCATTTTCTGGAGAAGGTATCAGATTTTGCGAATCTAAAGATCTTCGTCCACCAGACTTCATTTCAACTTCTCCACGTATTTCCATTCTTGCTCCTTTAAGTTGAGCAGGTCGTAATGCTGAATTGTCATGAAAAGATGCAACTAAATGCACGGTAAAAGGCATAGCTGGCTTGAACACTTGCGGAGTACCACCTAGAAAACTTACTTTTATAGTCGAATTGAATATCCTAGCCATAGAATAACCAACAACAACTTCATTTAAAAATCTTTCTCCAACAGTTGCAACGATGGTCACTTCCATTCCATCCAAAGATGGAGCAATATTAAGTAATTCTCCCATTGGATATTGAAAATAATATGTTCCATTAAAAAATCTCATTACAGGTACTTTCTCTTCATAAGCATTTGGTTGTCTAAACCACGAAGGATAATATTCATTAAAATTAAAATATCTTTCTACAGGCTCAATGTACGTTGTTGAACTTTCAGTTCTACTTATAGGTTTAAAAGATGCTTTTAGCGTTAAATTTCCTTTTACGGGTGCCCCAGAGGTATAATTTGCTTGAACAATGCCATGAATGTAAGGATCATTTTCGAAAAAAAATGCTGGCATTGTGACATTAACTTCAAAACGTGTTTGATAATACTCTTCTACGAAAAATGTTTTCTCTTCTACTTGTCCTTGAGCTATAACTTGTATAATCCACTCTCCAAAAACTGGCTGATCTGACAACTGATACGATAAAGAGACAGTTCCTAAATTACTTTGTCTGCTCAACCAACGTCTCATAATTCGTCTATATGGATCTAACATATAAACATCAATAGGGCTATTAAAAGCTTTCAATTCAGTGTCGATGGGCACAGCTCTAAATCGTACCGTCTCTCCTTGCATATATACCGGCTTATCTAATTGAATAAAAATTGTCATAGATCTTTGCGAAAATATAAGTTTGGTTTCATTCAAAAATGCTTGACCTCCTGTCAAACTATTGTAAAATCCTTCTATACGTAAGTTATAATCCCCTTGTACAGAAGTAGGTGGCATACGCATTAATAATGTTTCTGGTATGCCTTCCTTAACTATCTGATGATCAGTTGCAATTTCCACTCCATTGCGTTGTATAGAAGAACGTACAACCATTGGTAATGTACTATGTAAAACACTTACAGGTACTCTATAAATCTGACCTGGACGTACCATACGTGATGCTACCACAAAATAGGTACTAAAATATGAAAACGATATACGCATATTAACATAATAATAATAATATTATATGATACTCATAATACTTAAGAATACTCACGCTTCTTTTATTATCATATTTTCATTTTTGTTTCCACTAAGCCATGGTGATCGAGTTGTTTCTGAAGATTCTTGACATTCTCCACCGAGCACAGTTAACAATAAAAGAAAATACCACATATTTCTAAAATAAATAAATAATATAAATAAACATATAAATCCCTTTAATTGTTCTTATGGCAGTATACTATTCTATAGAAATAATTAACGTTTATAATCATATAACCTTTGACAAGTGATTCATGAAATTTTTATAATTTAATTTATATCACAAGCGTGATAAAAATCACAGAAATACCGCACTAAGTATTTAATAGCATTGATAAAATTATAATACCAAAAGTAACAGTAGAACTTAATCATTCATTAAATAAAGCAAGAGTAAGATAGTTTATGGTCAACGCCCAAAATGCTTACTAATACAATTAATATCTCATAAACAGATGTCGCTTTAATGTCGTTAGTTGGCGGACACGCCAATGTCGATAAAGTAGAAAAACTACTTATAATTAGAGTCAAGAAAGAAAGCGATGATAGGTCGGAAATTTCGCGCTACTACAACAGCTCCTAAGCTACATTGCGCCAAAAATACAAACTAATATTACAGTGCCGTCTCATGCACTTTTCTTTTAATTAATTGTAAAAATTGTTTGTATATTTATTTCACATAATAGAAAAATTAAAACAAAACATTAAAGAAAAAGAATTGAAATAATAATATAAAAATAATGTAAAAGGCATTAAAGTAATTTAATTATCATAAATATACTAGTGATCAAATTGATGCGCGCCACAAATAAAAGGCGTCTCTCTTACAGACCCTTATTATACGGTCATGGGAATCGGTAGTAAACTGAAATTCGAAATCGGTTCGTTAGAAGTGTGAAAAACACGGAATAAGTAACGTGTATTTTACGTGATATAGAAAAATATTAGTTCCAAAGTAGATATATAAATTGAAATAATATACTTAAGAATCATCTGTTCAAATATATATATATATACAAGAAGTAAGTAAGTAAAATAATCTAAATAAACGGTGAAATATAATTTGTTGAGAACGCTTTTCCTTGAATGAACTTGCAGCCCTGGAAACGAAAGTTTTGTAGAATAAG
>NW_014569604.1:325686-331447 GCF_001313835.1 Polistes canadensis
CATTACATATAAATTTATAATTAGCAACAATAATATATATAACCAATACGGAAAAATGGATAACACAAATTCTTTTTATTTTACAAGTATCACATTGGAGCAATTAATGTTAACGGTTATTAATGAAGATGTATATCATAAATTCAATCATTTCTTATTCCCTTGATTTAAATGGATATTCTCTTGTTTATAGCAACCTAGCTATTGCGTTCGATATCCTATCTCAATTTCTAGAACTTGGAGAGTGGCGTATTTGGTCAGCTACCCCCACTTCAGAGTCACACCGGTACCCTTGGTGGGACATACCTTAGAAATGGCGGGGGAAAACAGCTACGTGTCAATTTAGTTCATTCAGTTGCTTCAGTTTTTCCATACTCGTTAGGCGAAAACGTTGCTTGTGTTTCTCTCTCTACTTAGTGTATCGCACAAAAACAAATGACATTCAGTATTACATAGTATTTGTATATTCTTTTAAATAATTTATTATTAACTTATAATATTTTTTACAATGACGCATTGGGCAGCTGTGTCGTTTGTAGAAGTTCTAAATCGAGTGGTAAATTTTGAAATTTGTACAGACGATGGTAAAATTAAACCAAGATATGATCCTGTTTGGAAAGATATTTGTAAAATTTGGAAACTGCGTTCTGGAAAATATTTAAAAACACCAATTGCTTTATTTGTAGACATGAAACAAAACCGAAAGAATATTTTCGATCGATATTTAAAGGAGCGAGATTCAAATTTTTCAAACACTGATGAAGGCAAGAACATTTTTCATCCAGAGAATGATGAGTCAATTGAAAATGTTGAAACCGTAGAAAAATATATAAGTTTTAATATAATTTTTACTAAAGAAGAATGGTTAAAAATTAAACCAACCAAGAAAATCGATTGCAATAATAAAAAATATTATGCGTTAAAAAACGGTTGGACATCTATTGTTTCAAACTTAATATATGTTACACAAAAATTACCTTGCGCGTTCAAATTTCCTCAGCATTCAGTTAGTTACTTTAAGAATGAAAATAACATTGATAAATTTATTCTAAAAATTTTAGGCTCATGTACTGAAAAATTATGTCTTGCGACTATTTCTGGAAAGTGTATTTTTAATTTCAGTGATGATGAAAATGTGTCCATGCTAATACACACAGCAAATACTTTCAAAATTCCCCATTCAAAAAAACGACATATTACTGGAGAACAGAGGCGTCAGTTTGCAAAAGAATTAGAATTACAAAGAGGAGAACAGTACAAAAGAAAGCTCATAGAAAGATATCAACAGGATGACGACCTTGCAGCTCCTGTTATCCCAAATACACCTGTTCTTAATCAGATACGTCATGAAGGGAAGAAAATCCGTCTTGGTATTCAGGAAAACTTATTTGACTCATTAAAACACTTGAAGCATAAAAATTTAGAATTTGTTGATGTAATTAAACAAGTGGGATATGATAAATTTTTTATTATGTATTGGACTCATCAGCAAATTGATCTATATAACGATCTAATTAAACTTAACCCGATAGTTTCCATAGATGCTACTGGAAGTGTAGTTCGAAAAATACCATTTGCTGAAAATTGTCATCAAGATCCAATATTTCTATATCAAATTGTCACATATATCGATCATCTAATCATTCCAATTTGCCAGATGTTATCGGAGAGGCACGACACAAACATTCTAAAATTTTGGCTGCTTGAATGGATTTCATCGAAAGCTCGAATACCTCTAGATGTAGTAACGAATATGTCTGCAGATCTACTAAACTCAATATGTTTAGCTTTTTGTAACCTGACTTATAAACAATATTTATCCAACTGTTTTCAATTTTTAATGAAGAAAAGTAAAACTTTGCCACAATTATTCATAAGGATTGACATTGCTGATTTGATTCATAGCGTGTCAACGCACAAATGTTTTTTATCAATAAAATTTATAATTAAAGATTTCTATCTAAGAGCTATTGGTTTAATGAGCACACTCGAAAATTTTTCGGACGTTGAAAAAATGATGAAAGCTTTATTAAGCATTAGTCAAAACAAATATGGGTGTAAAAACGATATCCAATGGGTATTGAAAGAATTAGAAACGTTTAGATTTGACGATACAGTTATTGATTACAAAAAAGTTAAAAACCGTAGAAATTGTGATAACAAAAAAATTTGTTATACCCATTTATTTTGTCATGATGAGGACCTAGAAGATGATAATTCTACGGCTGTAAGTTCATCTGTTGATTCGGAATTATCAAATTATATTGATAAACTTGTAGAAGAAACTTCTAACAATACTCATTCTAATGATTCTGAAAGCTTTAACGATATTAACCCTTATTGTTTAGTAGCAATATTACAAAAACTAATTCAGTTGTTTAAACAATTTCCATCTTGGACAAACGTGATGCGAAAACATTACAGATCAAGCAATTATGTTGCTACTTCGTCTCGTTCTAAAAATTATTTTAAGTATGTTAAAGATAATGTTTTGAATGGTCACAAACCAACTCGAGCAGATATGTTTTTAATTGAACATGTTAAAACAATTTCGGAAAGAATGGTAGAAGGGAGAGCTGCGTATGACAAACAACAGATGCTTAAAAAAGTATCACATAACACTAACAAAGTGATAGGCAATAGTGTGCTGAACTATGAAGAAAATTGGAAAAATAAAAATGAACTTAACGAAACTGTTGAACTAAATATTACTAAGAATACGTTTTCGGAAATTTCTGTAAGTGAAGTAGAGGAAAAATTGAAAAAGTTTAGAAACAATGCTAATGAAACTGAAACGCTACATAAACTTGAATCATCTAAAGAAATTATTTTATCAAATGCTGTAAGTATGTCATCAGATTTTCAATCACAGTCTACCTCTGTTGTTAATTTTTCCGATAGTGTGGGTGCTGAAATTGCTTCAAATTCATCAATAAATATTAATTTGTGTTCCAGTAAAGAAATTAGTATTGTATTCGATAACTGTTTAAATTTCAGATAAAATCTGATTCTACACCAAAATTATTTTCAAATGTTTCATATGAACATTATCAAGAAAATAATTATTTAATAATAATAGACGAGCCACCAACCCCATTTAAAATTTGTGAAACTAAAAATGCCACTCAAATGCAAAAATATCTCAAACACTGATTCGTGCCAGCCAGTTAAAACCAAGGGAACAGAAAACAGCAACGTTATTCTATAAGAATGCAGTAGCTATCAAGTCTAAAACAACAAAAAAACAGAAAATGATTGAAAATGGTAACAGATGTGGATCTCATAAAGTTGGTAAATTAATATTATCACTTCGCAATACCTATCCGTTTGATAGCATAGTGGAAGTTTTATTGTTTGCCTGCCTATTTAAATTTCAGAAGTTATCAAAATTTTATTGATAATAAAAAGGTCATTCTGAATTTCTAAAAGTCTTACGATTATACGCGGAATTTGGTGCTACTTCAGACTTTTACAGTAAAAGATTTAATCTTTTAAGAAAAATATATCGTGAGGAACAATATATTATTATATATATAATAATGGTTGATTTTTTACAGGAAAGTGTTTTGAATGAAATCGAAAAAGAAACATTTTATTGTAAAAACTGTAAAAAAATTGTGACCGGTCATATACTGAAAATTGATTCTTATGTATTTTTAAATATAAATCATTTTTATGAAGCAAACTATTCTTAAAAAAAAGTTATCAGACACTAATTTACGGGAAATTCCTATAACACTTGAAATTCAAAATTAAATATATTGACTGACTGGAGTGATTGAATTCCGACCATCGGCCTTACGGGATGGCATCGGACATTTTGTGGCTTGTACTCGTACAATCCAAAACAAATGGACTGAATTAAATGATTTGCACCAAACTCCAAACATTTAACGTACTAAACTACCTAACGTTAGAATTTCTTTATTATTATGTTTTATTATAAAAATTTATTCATTAATTTTAAATAATAAATATCCTTTCAATATATTCATAAAACTAAATTACATCAATAGTATATATAGATTCTGCAAATAATAAATAAATTATTTTAAGGATTATAATACTTACAGTAAGGATAATGTAAAAAGAAAATCGTATACTTAAGTTTTCTTTTCTCACTACCTTTCGTACTATTCTGAATATAGTAACGTACCGATTATTACTATTACTATTTACTATTAATATAACTATTTACTCATTTTTTACGATTAATAAATAATTATTTATTTAATTTCAATTATTTATACTTAAAAAACCTAAATGATTACCGTTATAGTTTCGTATTATTATTTCTATTTCAAACTGCCGCCTTATTCCCCCTTCATTTTGGTAAAAATAGAACACGGGCCCCCTCTTATTTTTATATCCCATTTGTATACATGGAGTTCGTGCTCCTTGTGTAGGCTCCATGGTTGTTAGTTCCGTTGTTGTTACTTTGAAAATCAATTTTAAATATATCCCCTGCAGGTATACTAACTTTACTTTCAATTTTTTCAAAGTGCGCTTGCGCCTTGAATTTATGGTTGCCCATGCGTATAATATATCTCCCACTCATGGCATCGTCATTTCATAATTATTCAAAGTGTAATAATTATTTTCAACTAATTAACGATAAATAAAAAATAATTGATAAAATAAAGTTGAAGAGCCGGACAAACAAAAAGTCAGCAATTGATTGAAAACAAAAAACAATAGAAAACTTCATTGCTTTACTTAGAAATGAAAATAAACGTTTTCGATTGTGCAATTATTAATAACTAACTAAATAATTAATTAATAAAGTGAGCAATTATATATATAAATGTATATATATGGATTTTAATTAAACAACTAGTAAGCAATTAAGAGCACTTATTCATTTTTTCTGCTGTTGCGGTTCTATGTCCATTTTTTTGTGCTAAAGGCATCCCCCTACAGATTCTTATAATATAGCCATGGGGGCATCTGTAGTAAACTGAAATTCGAAATCGATTCGTTAGAAGCGTGGAAAACACGAAATAAGTAACGTGTATTTTACGTGATACATTGGGTTGACAACTAAGTGATTGCGGATTTTGTCGATACATGGTTTTTATACTTTCTTTTGTTTCATTTAAACGTGTTCAAAGCCCCTAACTTCAATTTTTTGATTATTGTTTAGACTTCTACCTTTAATTTAGTAAAAAAGATAATATTAATTAATTCTTTAGTTTTGTGTTTTCTCAATTTAAAAATGGCAGAATTCGAAGAGGACATGAAACATTTGTTATTGTATTATTTCCGAAAAGGCAAGAACGCATGGCAAGCATATAAGAAGTTATATGCAGAATATGGGATTGATGCCTTCAGTGAAAAAAAGTGTATATTTTGGTTTATCAGATTTCGTTCTGGTGATTTTTCACTAGAACATGGTGGTCCACGAATTCATCGTTCAATTGAAGCCGATAATGCCACTATTAAGGGATTTATCGATTCAGATCCTCATATCACAACACGTGATATTGCAGAGAAGATGGATGTATCGCAAAGATGCGTTAAAAAAAAATTAAAAAAGATGGGCTATGTCAAATTACTCGATGTATGGACCTTAAGAGAGAATCTTAATTCAAAAGAAGATGTAAATTGAAATAATATACTTAAGAATCATCTGTCCAAATATATATATATACAAGAAGTAAGTAAGAAAAATAATCTAAATAAACGGTGAAATATAATTTGTTGAGAACGCTTTTCCTTGAATGAACTTGCAGCCCTGGAAACGAAAGTTTTGTAGAATAAG
>NW_014569604.1:332537-342025 GCF_001313835.1 Polistes canadensis
CATTACATATAAATTTATAATTAGCAACAATAATATATATAACCAATACGGAAAAATGGATAACACAAATTCTTTTTATTTTACAAGTATCACATCGGAGCAATTAATTTTAACGGTTATTAATGAAGATGTATATCATAAATTCAATAATTTCTTATTCCCTTGATTCAAATGGATATTCTCTTGTTTGGAACTGTGACGAATTTATAATGAATTCATAACATAGATAGAATATAAGCTTGACTTAAGCAAAGATTATTAAATAATTGATTTAATGATTTGTAATATCATAAAAATTTAAAGATATTTATAAAAAATAATAAAAGTCATTATACGAATAATTATCTAGGAAGATTTATATTACTTTTGGACAGATACTCATTTACCAAAAGTTATAAATTTTTAACATTATTATATATAGTGTTTTATAAAAAAAAGAGATCACAATTTTATTTTTCCTAAATATAAGTAAAGATTGGCATATCTTCAAAATAATAATGAAATAAATTGTTAATCTAAATTACCATGCTACTAATTATAAATAGTTTCTAATAGAAATGTATATAGATAATATTGAATGAATATTATTATGCCCTTCAAATATATAAATGAAAATATTTATACTTCAATAATAACCCTGCTTTCAATTAGAAAATACATAAAATCTCATACGATACCATTAAGCATTGTATACAAGAGATATACAAAGTTCAAACTATTTTTAGAAAGCTAATATATGAAAGATATATTTATAAGAACTATTTAAAACATATTCGCGTGTGAAACATTTCTATCACTCATATTAAGTATTTGCAATGACTTGATAGACAAGTAAATTTAATATATTCATGCTTAAAATTGATGGTAACATATGCTTATTGCTATTACTGCATGACCATGTAAATTTCATCTTGTGAAGATTGTTGTACTTCAAGATGATAAGAATTGATGACTTTTGGTCTAGGTGACATTGGAACGTATTCAGAATTATCTATTATTGCTTGCTGTGGTTGCATTATTTTATATTCAGAAAGTGGTGTGATGTCATTTGGAGTAACTGATCTAGTATCTCCTTCAGAATCTAAACCATCTTCGCTAATACTACAAAAAATTAATATATAAAATTAAATTGATGTAATGAAAATATTCTAGAAATAAAATACTGTTTAATAAAACGAACCTGCCATTCCTAGTAGATGCAGATCCACACCGCTGTCGAGGTGGTAGCGGTGGCGGTTGCAGTTGAAGACCATGAGAATTAAAAATAAGTTCTTCTGGATCTTCATAAAAATTAGAAGTTACTGATACAATTCTGGAACAATTAGTATTATCAATAATTTCTTCATAAACTCCGGAAGCCACAGAAACATTGGAAACTCTTCTATTCGATGAAGTATCATCTAAATCTTTAATACTAGATACAATATCAGGAATACTAGATGGTTTTTGTTGATAAATATTATCAAAAACTCTGGTGAGAATAGGTTTCTTCCCATTCACAACTTTATCAAGGTTATGACTGTTTGTCATATCATTTAATGATTTAACATCATTTCCTGAACGAGAAGATAAAAGTAATCCTAATCCTGCATTAATAAGACTAAATGCAATTTTGCTCTTTATTGCTGGAAAAGTTGTTGTACTTTCTTCACAATGTCCTAATATTCTAAGATCACCTTCGCTTAAACTTAAAGGCCTCTGATCGATATGTTTGTGCCTTGGACCACGGCCCTGAGTCACTAAGTCTTGTAACAATTTACTAGCTTTTAAACAAAATACATGAAGTTCCCCGACTCCAGCACGGAACTCTTTAGTGGTATGAATTACACATATACGTTTAACATCTTCTGGACGACCCACTGTAGTTAAATGAAATTGTTTCATTTCTTTCCATTCTAGATGCAGTATTATTTCACCAGTATGAATATCTTTGATAAATACTCCTATTTGACTGGCTACTAAATCTCCATATAAACCTATAGAAAATTAGAAACTTTTTAGAATATATTATACATAAATGTAAGTATAATACCAAATAAAAATTAAAATAAAATAAATAATTCAATAAGAATAATGATTTAAATTACCAGTTAAACCAGCTAATCTGGAATGTGCGTTATCTATTAAAGAAATATTATAAGACCGGTCCATGAATCTATGTCTTCTTGGTTTTAATAATTGACGAATATCTGACATCCAACGTTGTGTCTCTGTTTCAGAGCAACCCGATAGATACAATAATGGTTTTCTTTCTTTATTTAAGAATATGCCAAATGCAAACTGTTTAGATTTAGATTGAGTACGATATACAATAGCATCATAGGGTACTATAATAGAATTTTCCTTTTCATTTTGAGAAATCCCACCACTGCTTATACCATAGTCTAATTGTATTTCTAAACCTGGTCCCAATTTTTTTACCATACACCAATGTCTTTTCCAAACTTTCCATGGAGCTAAAGATCTTTTTCTCACTTTTTGTGTTAAGCATCTTGTTCCTGACAATTTAGCATCCAAAAAGCCACAATATATTTCTGTATCTTCTGCCATATATTATAAGTAATAATGTTCCCTAATAATGTATACAAAATAAAATTAACTTAATAATATTGTTATTAAAGAAAATTATTAAAAATAAATAGCAACAGTTATTCCAAATATTACAAAAGTATAAATGAATGCACTTGAAACGATTGAAATAAAATAAGACATTTTTAATAATAAATTTGTATACACAAATAAACAAATATATATAAAGAAAAGCAGAAAAAAGAAAAAGAGAGAAAAAGAAATGAAATAACCTTTCACAAATCATTTAGTAACTTTTCACCTCAAATCTCCTTAATCTTTAAATGATCAAAATGGAAATAAATCATCGTTGCAAATTGAAGAAATATAAAATCGGTGTTCGTTAAATCTCTTCGATGTATGACAATATATAATCACTTTAAACTAGAGATGCCGATTTTAAATCGATATCTCGAAGCTCGATCTTCCGCGTCCAAATTTTCGATATTTTAGAAATAATTATAAAAATTATATAATTTGGTTTTGCAAGTATAGATACAGTAAAGATCAATTTTTTATTTAAAAAAAAAAAAAAAAAAAAAAAAAAAACAAATTCTTATATCGATAATATAATTGTAAAATAAGAACTTAGAATTTCAGAACATAATCGTACTTTTTCTTGTTATGAGTTATGATGTTGGCTTCCCTGGTGTGAAAAATCGTTGCCTAGTCGATATGTTGGACTTCCTGCGATGAAAAATTGGATGGTTTGTTTGTATATTCAACATTACATTATATTCAACGTTGCCAAGAGAAATCCCTCTCATGTAAAATAACATAATCCCCACTGCCACTCTCACGTCACCTGCGTCACGTGACAAGGGTTATGTCCTGTCATACGCCGACACACCTTAAACCTAAGTTAATCATAAACCTTTTGATATTGTAACACTTATTATACCATATTATATTATTACCCAGAATTTAAATTCAGAAAATTCAAAACCAGCTTATAGTATTTTATAATTTAACGACAATTTAACATTAGTTTAAACAGAAATGTTACAAATTTGAAATGTTGTAAATATTAAATTAATTGCAATATAAATCATTCTCAATAGTGAGTCGATTTCGATGGGATGAATTTTCTCAATTTACATATATTAGGAATATAAAAATGATGCATTATGTTTTTATTCATTTGATCGACAATATAAACATTCTTTGTCATTGGCATTAATATTAATAAAGGAAAGATGCGAATTACGTATTCCTTATTAAATATGGAATAAATTGAAGGCATAGCAACGTCAATGACGTTATCGGTGAACAGTCATCATTATTAAACATGTAATCTGTTTAATCTGTTACTCTTGGCAACTAGTCGGATAACAGACAACAAAAATATTCAGTTTAATGTTCTATTTTATTAATAGGCAAGTATTTCTTATCAGAACTAATATTTTTATCTTACACTGTCATCAATCTATTATTCATATTTGCAATTTTATAAAAATAACTTTTTCTTTATTTATAAATTAATAATGTTTAAACTAAAAAAAAAAACTGAAATTAATTATCTGTAATAATTGGAATTACTCTTGGTATTTTAACTCTGGATTGTTTATAAATAAAATAAATATAATATCTATTTACGTGACTTTGAAAGAGAAAAACAAAATAATATCGTTACTCTTCTTTCACTCTGTAATTATATGCACGCCACGCAAGTATTTGTGACTGGCAAAAGTATAATTTATTCGGAATAGTTTGCGTGTCCTCACTGTCACCGACATCTCCATAATGACATTATACTAATAGCCCTTAAAGTTCCCTGATATAATGATCGTAAAATTGCTAATAAATAAACCTATTAAAGTTCTCTGTCCTGTACTTTCTGTTGAATAGGATTAAGTTATTCTTGCTCGTAGCTTCGTACAGGACTGTATTCCTCGAGAAATCCTTCATAAATAATCATTATAGTTTAGTCAACTGTTATTGAATAAAAAAAAAATAATTATAATAAAATCTAGAGAGAGAAATTGTTAAATCTTGCATAACTATTTTCATATCTTTTTTTAAAAATGTTACGCCGTAAAAGGGTATAAATTTACTTTGACTATTATCTTTCTATTATTTCCTTAATTTTAATTAATAGCGTTATGTTATTCATTTTACAGGGTGCCGGAAAGGGTATTAAAAAAATGGCTAAGAAAACAATACCTACTGCACTTCAAACTGATGTTACTAATGATGATGAATGGGCTCAAATCTTAACTAAAAAGGGCTTGTTAGGAAAGTACTATTACTTGAATAAAAAAAAAAATACTATACTATTGTTATTACTTCATTTAATCTTTTTTTTTCTTTTACAGTGGTTGATATCTATGCTGCATGGAGCGGACCGTGTACGGGTATGGTGAGCACTTTAAAAAAAATTAAAATGGAAATTGGCGGGGACGCGTTAAGTTATGCTACGGTAATTTTATCTATTTTTATTATCAACTAAGTTTTTAATAATGATTGAAACAGTAATGAACAATTTTGCAGGCAAGGTGCGATAATATAACGGATCTGCAGCGTTTTAAAGAAAAAAGCGAACCTATTTGGATGTTTATTCGTGTAAATAAATGCGTCTACTTAATTTCATTAAAGAAAATGAAATATTAAATATTTATTTTGATATTCACAGGATGGTATGATGATTAATTTAATGTTCGGCGCGCATTGTCCACAATTGGTCAAAATGTTGACCACGGAATTTCAAAAAATTCAAAATGGAGATGAACCGGAGTAAGTTTGTATTACGTTTTTTATATTAATATCTTATTTTTATTTATCTTTAAATTATAGATTCTGTATATCTGTAAACGAATGTAGTCCAGAAGAAAATACACGAATGCGCGTAGCCGAAGAAGCTCGAATAACTAAGGAAGCAGAAAAGAAAGCTCAAAAGGGTATTTACAAAAGCATTGGTATCATTATTAAAATTAAATTAATTTTTTATTATTAATATTTATTTACGCTTATAATGAATCTTTTATAGAAGCAGAAACTAAAGCAAAATACGAAGCAGAAATGAATCATTTAACCAATTCGTTAATTGATGAAACTTGTCTCTTATTATATCCATGGATATTTAAAGATGAAGAAGGCCATAAAAGAGATAAAAAATGTTGCCCACCGTACGTGGAATTAGTTGAAGAAATCTTGTCAGGGAATTATATTATTGAACAGGAAATACGAAAACGATTGAACGAAGATATCCTTGATAAAATGTTTCACGAGGTTCTATTATTGAACTTATTTTCTTTTATATTTTTTTTGTAAACACAAATCACAATTAAATCATTTCTTCTTTTTAGTCTGATTATGTACTCACGGATCATGCAAGACAATTGATTTTAGACGGTAAATGTATGCTTATGCGTTTAAGAAGAAATGAATCTACAAATGAAATGGACGTTCATCAGCATTTGATTACTTTACTGTTTGGACAATCAGTGTTACCTTCTACAGATCAGTGCTTCACGGATGAGATGTAATACAAAAATCATTCTTAATAAGGAACAACTATATTTTAACTCTTTCTTGCCGTAATTTATTTATCTCGAATTTCGACAGAAATAGTAAATTTTACAAGTAATATTGAATGTTTTTGATAAAAAAAAATATTTGTTTAATAGCTATTGTGGTCGACATCGACCAGCTGTAATATCAGCGGAAATGGAAAATGATCCATTTCCTATTGTCTGGACTCCACCAAATGCTAAAAACAAGGCAACTGTATTTCGTTTGATTTTCAGTAAATATACAGATACCACATATCCAGTAAGTAAGTATGCAATTTCAAATATTTTAATATCAAAGAAATTAATTTAACCATTATGGAAAATTTTATAGTATGAAGATAAGACTAAAAACGAACCAATAATTATTTTCAAATACGACAGTACGAGGAAGAACGAGTTGAAAATGGTTTTGGAAATGTACAACGATGAAGTCGTAGATTTTGGAGTTTTTGAGTGTGATAAACTTTCAAATATTAAGTTGATAGCAAAATCAATTGAAGATTTCGAGTCTAATACTGAAGAAAAAACAGGGTATATTTTCAAAGATTAAATATTACATAGTAAAGACTATATTAAAAAAAAGTATGAAAACTAAAAGATTTCATATTTTTCTTTACAGTTATGAAGTATTTATATGTACTGTAAAAAAGGTAGGACGCGAAGCATTTTTAGCATTTGCTGGCATTGGTCCATTTTATGTTAGTGATAATCATGAAAGTGCAAACGAAGAATCGAAATTATATTTTCCAAGCGTTAGTGCATTGGAAGAAATACAGTCTGATGATGAAGATAAGATAGAAGAAGTAATAGATGAAGCAGTGACAATAGAAAATATTAATTAAATTATTGTGGAAAGGGAAAAGATAAAAAAAAATATGAGAACGTGTAAAACCAGCATTTATTTTCCATGAGTTCAATGGCACAATAAATGATGGCATACCTTTAAGAGTTTATTTCTTATAACCACAACTACGCCTACGGCCTCTGGCTCTTTCAAATTTCCTACCCTTTGAACGTACTAAGGGTTTTGTATGCGAGTGTGGAACACCTGGTGCCAATCCAAAGTGTTTCACAGCCTCGCGTGCATTACGTCTACCTTGCATCAAAACTGTTTTTTTCCCAAGAGGGGCACGAAGAGCTAACTGATCAAAAGTAATTATTTCACCACCAGCTTTTAAGATGCGGCCTCTAGCCTTTTCAGTAATACGTAATGCGCAAACCTAAGATACAAAATAAGTATATGTTATTAATTAAATTCTATATAAATAAGCTGTACATATGTAAATGTCAATAGTTACGGGTATTGTACAAATCTTACTGTTAATTTCGGAATATTAAAAATTCGAGCATCATCTGTAACAGTTCCGACGATCACTGCAATGCAATCTTCACGCCCAGGTTTTTTCATAAGCCTGACAACACGTGCTAAGGAAATTGGAGGTCGATGAATCTTACTCATAAACAGACGTTTCAGAATGATTTGATTGAATTTTGAATTTGTTCTACGTGCCAAGAATCGGTAGAGCTAAAATACAAAAAATATATCTTTAAAAGATCTTGATAATCAACAATTATTTTCATTTATACACTAGATAATGATGTACAATGTATGCATGTGTCAACTAATATAATTGCCTTTTCTTTTAAACGAAAAGACAGAATAGGAAAGCTGACTAATTTCTATAGCGAATTTACAAAATTGAATTAGTCTATATTTGCTAAGACTAACACAGAGTGCTATTCGCAATAACCTTACAGATAACATAACCTTACTTCTAAAAAATCAGTGTAAAGGTTTTATAAAAAATATAAAACTTCGGTTAGAATCTTAATACAAGAATTAAGTGAAACTCTTCTCGACAAAATCCAATAAAAAGAATGACTTACTTTTACAAGAAGCCGTAAGTAAACATCTTGTGATTTCGGTTCTGTTCGTCGAACCTTTCTATCGTGTTTGTGATTAATATCGATACCCTGGAAGAAGAATAGTTATCGTTTAATTAAGTTTTTTTATTTTGCGTCTGTAGAAGAATTATATTTTGTTCCGATTTTTGCACAAATGAGATATTTTGTTTGATTATTTTAAGAATAGAAAATTTTCACATCATCTCACCATTTTAACAATCCGGAAAAGAAAGCATGCTCAGGAGTATCTTGAACTAAAATGAAAAAACGTACGATATAGAGGGCGCTTAACACGAACTTTTAAAATTATGATCTACCTGTAAACTTTAATAATACAAATTTTATTTTGTGGGTAACATAATCGTATATTAAGAAGTACAATTTACAAAATTTAAAAATTTTACGAATCAAATTAATTGAAAGGACTGAATTTACAATATCAAATAATTAGTTCAGTTACGCACTCTATAGTATATTTTATACACTATTGATTTATATGTATGTGTTACCATTAATTTGTATAATTCAGTAAATTCACGAAAAACTTAGATGTTACACGAAATAATTAACATATAATATTTAGAAAAGCATTTAAAAATAATTTTATTATATACTTAAATTAGTTGTTTTAGGAAATAATTAAGTAAAATATGATTTCACGAAAGACGAGTATTTAAAGTATGAAATTATTGTATTAATTAAGTAATACATTTATCTGTAACTTCACATTATAATTACTAAATGATGAAATATTTGAAAAATAGAGTAAACATCAATTTGTTTGTCGATTTATCCCACAAGCGTATCAAACGTTTCGAGATTTCTTTGATGTGTGCTTCTTTTATTATACTTCTTAAATATGCTAATAATTATGACAGTGTACTAAGTAAAATAATTGAAAAAATTAATTTTATGATTTATTTTATATTACAATTATTTAAATTAGAATGTGTAACGGCATTAGCCATCATCACACCTTTGACACAATTTCGATGAATTACTGAAAAAAATTAGATTAAAAAGCAATCTAGTTTGGAGTTAAAATTCAATTGTTCCAGTTTTTGAAGATAATTTTCAACACAATAGAGAATCAAAGTCTACAAGTTAACATTTATATGAATGTTTACTTATTATAAAATCTTGCGCCCACATAACTGATGACACATTAAGAGTTTACTTCTTATAGCCGCAACTACGCCTACGGCCTCTGGCTCTTTCAAATTTTCTACCCTTTGAACGTACTAGGGGTTTTGTATGCGAGTGTGGAACACCTGGTGCCAGTCCAAAGTGTTTCACAGCCTCGCGTGCATTACGTCTACCTTGCATCAAAACTGTTTTTTTTCCAAGAGGAGCACGAAGAGCTAACTGATCAAAAGTAATTATTTCACCACCAGCTTTCAAGATGCGACCTCTAGCCTTTTCAGTAATACGTAATGCGCAAACCTAAGATACAAAATAAGTATATGTTATTAATTAAATTCTATATAAATAAGCTGTACATAT
>NW_014569604.1:342610-347760 GCF_001313835.1 Polistes canadensis
AAAATCCAATAAAAAGAATGACTTACTTTTACAAGAAGCCGTAAGTAAACATCTTGTGATTTCGGTTCTGTTCGTCGAACCTTTCTATCGTGTTTATGGTTAATATCGATACCCTGGAATAAGAATAGTTATCGTTTAATTAAGTTTTTTTATTTTGCGTCTGTAGAAGAATTATATTTTGTTTCGATTTTTGCACAAATGAGACATTTTGTTTGATTATTTTAAGAATAGAAAATTTTCATATTATCTCACCATTATGACAAACCGGAAAAGAAACTACTGCTGACTACAAAAGAATCACTAACGAACATGGAAGAACGGAAGATGTAGAGACACTCAAACGATTAAAATCACGATTATAGAATCATAACAGTATGAATTCAATCTTTTGATGATAAATATATGATCAGAAAGTTTCTTATATTATGTTATTATAAATTAATTGTAGTAAATAATGAGGTTCAATTACTTATAACATTTAAAATTTATAGATGTTAAATATAGGAAACTGTATTATCTACCACAACTACAGTCAAATCAGTTCAGTAACACCTTCTATGGGAAGAATATTAAACTATAATACTTGAATTACAAAATGTTATCTTTTGAGAAATTATCAAAACACATCGGCTTAACTAATTAGAAAGAAGCATTATTTATTTAAGGTTCAGAATAAAAATGAAAATCGGAAGAGATGAAAAAAAATGAGAAAGGAAAATAGAACACTTAGAAAGATAAGATAAAATATAATTAATGTCTTATTATTAGACAATGATAAAGAAAGTTTCAATCGATGGTGCTTGGTGGCGTTATAAGCAACCATAAAGTGATGTAAATGATTACGGAGGGTAGTCTGGGCCAAGCTCAGTTAGTGGTTGGATGTTTAGTTGTTTGTGACTGATGTGACAGTAAAACGAAGGGTTAAAAAGTACATTATTCATTTGAATAATGTAACGCGTGTCACTTTGATATAAAGTTGACATAAAGGGTTAGTGATAATGATATTATAAAGAAATAATAATAGTAGATACAGTTGATATACGACTATTCGTCAAAGATTTGATCAAAGTAAAACGTCACCAATTAAATCCACTTTCGCGGTACGAGAACGAGGTGGTTGTTTTCTGGGGAAGCAGACAAGTACTTACTCACGTTTTTCTTTCACAATTAACAGAATAGAGGACAGTCGTTTGAAGAAGAATAAGAGTAGAGAAAAAGAAGACCTAGATACTTGTTCGCGTACAGCACGTGCTTCCCTTCGACACTTAAAAACTCGATCGTATAATTCGCGCTTCTATCTCCATATCCCCGTTCTCCCACCTTTCTCACTTTTCACGGGCTACGATTGTCGCGTTCAACTCGTCCAATATCGTAATCCGTAGCACAGCAGCAGTAATAGTAGGTAGTAGCATCCGTAACAGCAACAGTAAAGTGCGAGTAAGAACGTTCGTTGAGCCCGTTCAAAAGGAAATCAAGAAAGAACGGTGCTGTTGCTCAAGAGTTAAGGCTAATAATCTCGGCCTATATGTGTATAAGGTAAAAGGCAAGAAACATAAAAAAGGAAGAGGAAGAAGAAGGAGAATATAGCATGACGCTTATGAGTATCTCAAGAAGAATTTTGTTTTCTTGATCGATTCGTAGGAAGTAAATCATTGCGAAAGGAGAATAACATGTGTGACGTATATCCCGTCAGTTATCCTTCAAAGTCGTTGATGAAATAGAAAGAAAAAAAGATAAAAGAAAATCTTATCCCAGTAGTTTATATACACATACATAAAAATACTTATAACACATATGTTTTACTCTCGAGATGGATGAAGATAGTCAGGTAACGTCGAGCGCTGTTCTCGAGGAGACCTTCTATGTGACATCGAAGAAAAATACTTATTACAAAGTGAAGCTTACGGAAAAAGGGTTGAGCTTGCAAAAGGATAGTAATGGCTCGACGAAGATCGAAACAATTCCGTTAAATGATATCATTGGGTGCAGGTGTATGAGATCGAAACGAAGAAGTGCAGCTGGAAGTTGCGCCTGTCGTCCAGGTGCATCGAGAATGCAGCTTAAACTGGTCGAATCTATGGATGCTTATCAGGCATCCTACGACGAGTATGACACCTCTGCTTATCTTTACATATACGCATATACACTCAAAAAGGTACGAATGAAGGGAATCCGTAGACGCGAGAGGACAACTATTACTCTCAGATTTCGTAGTTTTGACAAGTATGAAGATAATCTAAGGGAAGCAAGTAGATGGCGATTGGCAATTAAGTGTCTAGTCACTAAACTACCGGTTCCGAAAAATCTCATGAGCCCGAGTCATGGAAATCTCGAAGCTTTGCTTGGTGGTAAGTATTTTTCATCTTTTTAACCTTTCTTATTTCCTTCATACGGTCATTTGTTCGTGTCATTTTTCTTTGTTTTTTTTTTTTGTTTTTTTTTTCAAACTTATGTTATCTACTATCATTTATCTTGCGATATCTTATTATACAAAATAATATTTCATATTCCCGCCGATCTTCTGATTGATTGATTCAACGTTCCAAGCCGATAAAAAAAACGTAGCTTATTTTACGATTAAAGATGAAATATAATCTACTTGTAATTTTAATCATATTTTTCTTATCTTAAACTAATTTGTGTGATTCTCGTGTTTTAATATGTCAACGACACGATCAAGTAATTAATTCATCGGCAAGTGTTTCTGCTCTACGTGATGCATATTTAAATACAGTTGTATAACTATAAAAACTGGATTGTAAGATATTTTTTTATTACGATTAATGATAATAAAAAACTTCATCAGAAATAATATGAATTACATAATGGCGAAACTGTTTTCTAATAATAAAACTGACATTCTTGTTCTTCTTCTTTTTTTTTCTTTTCTATTTGTAATTTTATTTTTTCCTCATTTATCAATAAATGAGAAAAAAAATTATTCACTTCCAATTTCCTGTTAAATTGAATAATTTTATTCCACGTCATTTAATTGACTTTAATTGTATAATAATCATTTACAACGGTTTATAATATATTTATAAACATTTGTTTTTTGCTTTCGTTTATCCAATCATATTGATAAGCGAATAAAAGAATTTGACCCTGATTAGAGAAATCATTTTATCAAAGATCATATTTTATCGAGGATCTGCATGATTTCAATATATATATAAATAATACAAAATTCATTAAAATGAATTCTTGTCCGAAGATTTCGGGATAAATACAGAAATGTATGTGCGAATAGATCGAAAAAATAAAGCAGTTAAAAATTCAGATAAATACGAATTAAAATTCTCAAATATATAATAAAAAGGAAAAGAAACATCGTTAATCGATCGTTGAATATTTCAATACGAGAGAGAACAAAATAATCAAGAGGAGATATAAATAGTTTTGCGTAAGAGAATAAACATTATTTTATTTTTTCTTAAGCGAAAAAAAAAGTAATATTGCGTAAAAAAAAAAAATATAAAAATATAAGTGAAGTATTGTGTGTTATTTCGATGTTTTTTTGTTTTTTTTTTTTTCATAAACATATCGCGATAAGATATATCCTTGGGAATCTTGATATCATGGAAACGTTTATTTCACAAGAATCTATATATTGTAGATTTCATAATCCTCGTTAAAAAAACTTACTAAGCACAAGACCATCGAGTTCATTGTTTTTTTTGTGACTCTTGGATGTTTTACGGGTCTATTGTTTGGCATCCTCTCTCTTTTTCTCTCATAAAACTTTTCGTATAGTCATTAAGCTCGAGGATTAATAACCCTGTTGATATCAAATTGATGTAAGTGCCAAATTAAAAAATCGATTAGTTAATAAGGATGATAGAGAGAGAGAGAGAGAGAGAGTGAGAGTGTGTATGAGTGTAAGGGTGAAAAAGTATAAAAATGTATGTGTATGTAAGTTTTTGCGAAAAGAGTGGAAATGTGTAATGAGTAAAAGTGTAGGAAAAATTATAAGAGTAAAAAATATATATATGTGTTTCATTATGCGATAATGAAACATTATAAATTCAATTTTTTAAACGTAATTACGTTACATATATAATTACGTTATCGCTCTGATAATGATTAACAAAATTAACGATTACTAGAAATTTCTTTATAATTATATTTTGTAAATTTATTCATTCCGCGTTGTATTATTCGTTTTTTTTGTCTTAATGTTTCATGCAAATTAAATTTGTTTAATTATAACATAATATATGCATTAATATTATTTACACGCGCATAAGAACTCTACTGACAACAGAATTTAAAATTATTTTAATTCATTTCCTTCATTTTTAATATAATTATACGATAAGCGTCATTTCGTCTCGTCAATAAAAAGTAAAAACTTAATGACTCGAAGTAAGAAGTTGAGAATGCTGTAAATGTGCATAAAATATTGGCAACATCGTCATTATTTTTTTTGTTTTTTCTTTTCCTTTCTACTTTTATTTCTTTTTTTTCGCAGAAACGTATTAAACACAGTATGGGCTGACGTTATAAATTAGCATAAGATAATCTTCCCGATTTGATACGCTCAGAAAATTTATTCTTTCGTAAAGCTTTGGGATTTCATTGTTTCTAAAAATGTTTTTTATTTATTTTTTTATTTTCATACATCTCTCTCTCTCTCTCTCTCTCTCTCTCTCTCTCTCTCTCTCTCTCCCTCTCTCTCTCTCTCTCATTTATTTTCGTTTATTTTTTTTTTTTTAGAACAGCGATAAAAAAAATGCGTTATACCTTACGAACGACAATTTTTAACGAGCATGCATCAACGGTGTAATCAAGGTTACGTAATGTAAGCGGCGTAATATAAACGGCATTTGTATTCTTTTATGTAGGTGACTCGATATGAATTAACATTCGATCCAATATATTGTAAAATATTTTACACCCACCTATTAGTACTTTTTTATTTTTTGGATAAATGTACTATAATATTTATTTTCAACGTTTCAGTGTCCATTTTTATACGAACCCATTTGTGATGAGTAGCCTTCGATCATTTTTACGTAGTTACGTTATTTTGTACATTATATATATATATACATATATACATACATACATACATTCATATGATTGATCACTTTGTGCGAATTTCTTTTGCAGTGTTCTTAGTCTAATGTAAGATTACTTTTTATATATAT
>NW_014569604.1:347809-371648 GCF_001313835.1 Polistes canadensis
TTCATTCTTTGTCCTATATCGGACTTCATGCTTTAAGTGGCTATATAAGATCATTTCCGGAAAGGAAATTACTTCAAGATATCGTATTAAGGCGCCTTTTTCGTTATATATGATGTCGCATAAACTTTCAGAAAAAAGAAACAAAGATCATTGTTAAACTTGCATTAGTGCCGACACTAGCTCAGTTTGGATTCAGAATATAAGTTTTAATTTAAAACTTGCGTCTACAATACATTTTCTTGTTTTTGTTTAATTATTTTTATGAGAATTATTTCATGAAGTTGATTAATATATATATATATATATATATTTCTGATTTTTTCTTGTAACTTTTTTTCATATTCTGTATTTCACATGAAATCGTTTTTCTAAAAGAACAAAAAGAAAGCAAGTTTTTAATTATAGAACTATTAAACTAATTTAACACTTTTCGTATCATATGTATTATCAATGGTACACCTTAAACTTTCCATTCAAACCTTGTGTACCACTGGTAGTACACGCTGACATTTATTTAATGCGTCAAAACGTTAAATGGCTTGACATACGGAACGTATTAGAATGATTTTTTTTTCCCGCTTTTTTCTTCTTTCCTTTTATTTTTTTACCTTTTGACTGGTCCGATAGATAATACATCTATTATTAATAATTGCAGTATTAAGAGTAGTTACATAAATTATTTATAACATGAATCATTAATAGATATTATATTTGAATCTAGCTTATTTTTAACTATCATTAATTTTAATTGTATTATTTTTTGCTGTATTGTTGCATAAAAACAAGATTGGAAAAGATTATTGATAATTTACTTCCGTTAATTATAACAGATGTAATTGGAAACTTCACTGAACGCGCGAGGTTTCATCATTACATTGTGAACATTCTTAGATATTTACGATGCCATCAATTCGTTTTCATTTTATTAATTAATCTTTTTGAACAAAAAATATTTATAATAAAATAATGAAATAATAGAGAGAGAGAGAGATAGAGAACTGAATCGATAAGAAGTTGTTTGTTTTCATATCGTTTCTTTATGATATATTACAAAATTTTATTTTTCGGTTAATAAAATAACAAAAAAAAAAAGCTCCTTACTAATGTTAATTTATTTTATAGAGAATTTTATCTTTCAAGGAAATTTAAGAAACAACACAAGGATGAGCAAAGTATAAATAATTTGTTTGACCGTCATTGCGAACTTTCGACTGCGTAATCTATACCGGGTGAGTCGATGAAAATTATCACTTCAAATAAACCGTTATCTATTGACTACATTAAACAAATATTTTAAACAAAAATTTATATTTTCAGTCGAGTAATTTCATAGGATTAATATATTTTTTTTATTTTATGCCTCGTTTTTTTGTTTTTTGCTTTTCCTTTTTTTTTTTTTTTGGAAATAAAAGTATAAGTGTTACAATTATATACTCAACTATTTTTTTGTAAAGTCAATAAATAACGAGTCCATTTCAGGTAGTAATTTCTATTGACTCAACCTGCCGAACAAAATTATTGGAATAGTATTAATATTTCTTTAAATGTTCTCTATAAATCGTATTGTTCTATCGACTTTTAATGATACCACGTTGAAACGTGTACGGAAATTGTGACGGAAATAATTAATTTTTTAATTTCTTAAACTTGAATTATAGCATAAGGTTTTGACGATCATATATTATTTTTACAAATTATAATCGTGAGACGTACAATTCCACTTGAAAGAATGTTGGCAACTTTCAAAATATAAAAAAAAAAAATGATAATCACGTGCGTTATTCGAATTATGACTTTAAATGTTCCTGTATTTAAGCTTTTGGTTAAAGATGAATAATTTACAAAACAAATATTACATAAAGAATGATACTTAATTTTAACAGATTTACAAAAGATGTAGAAAAATTTGTGAATATTTTTGATCGGCACCGTATTTATAGATAACTAAGGATGGCATTTGAATTTTTTTAAATAAATTTATTTCCCTTATTTATTTGTGGTACTTATATTTTATCGATTTGTTATTCGGAAATGAAATATTTGGAACAATATCTTTACTTATCATTTCTTTTTCTTACCGTTTTTTTTATTCTTCTGGCTTGGTTATAGTTTTGATTTATTTCATCTATGTACTTCGATTATCGTACATTTTTCTTGGATGCAATTCTTGGACATAGTTCGAGTTTATTATGTATTCATATCGCTTTCTTTTTCTTTTCTAATAGCTATATGTCAAGTTCCCTTGCAATACCATTAGCATATTTGATATATGTGATAATATTTTCAAGTAGAAATAAAAGAGAGATATTATTTTGACATAGAGGTAAAAAGAATAAAAAATTCGTATATTCATAATTTAAGTATATAGTAGATCATATTTATCGATTTATTCATTCATCGATTTCTCATTGATTAAATAGGCAGGTGCGTAATAGGAACTCGGAATAAACAAAAGAATATATGTAATTTTTTTGTTTGTTACAGCATGCCCAGATGAAAATCGAAAACTTTTAGTCCTATTAAATCCAAAATCTGGACCCGGAAGAGGCAGGGAAATTTTTCAAAAAAGGATTCATCCTGTATTATCCGAAGCTGAAAGACCGTACGACATTCACATCACTAGATATTCTAATTATGCTCGTGAATTCATTCGTACCAAGGATATTTATCAATGGAGCGGTTTGCTAACAGTTGGCGGCGACGGGATCGTCTTTGAAGTCGTCAACGGCCTTTTTCAAAGACCCGATTGGGAGAAGGCACTTAATGAACTACCCCTTGGTGTTATACCCTGTGGTTCCGGTAACGGTCTGGCGAAATCTATTGCATACTCTAAACAGTAGGTTCTTCCTTCTCTTCTTCCACTAAGGAATCAATACTATTTAAATATCTTTCTTTCATTTTACTTCATATTAATTTTTTAACTGGGAATAACTAATTACCTTGACACCATAGTAAACAGCTTTCACTATTTGAAAGTATCAGGGAATGGAACTACAGTATTTTAAGAAATTTATTTGATAAATCGTATTTATATTATTGCATTTTATAATATTTCAATATTATATGTGTATTTGTAAATAATATATAAATATTTTTTTTTATACTTTCAGAGAACCATATGATTACAATCCTTTACTAATTAGCGCCTTATCTGTAGTAAAATGTAAGAAAGCTCCTATGGATATAGTACGCATTGAAACTCGAAACAAAATATTGTTTTCATTCTTATCAGTCGGATGGGGCTTACTTTCTGACATTGATATTGAAAGTGAGCGACTTCGTGCCATAGGTGGACAAAGATTCACTATTTGGAGTGTAGCACGTTTAATAGGATTGAGAACATATAAAGGGAAAATATCATATTTGCCTTGTGATAAAGTACTGCCAATAGAAGTTGTTGGCAATGGTAAAGTTTGTCATACAGATTGTACAAGTGATGGAAAAATAACACATTCTAGAAGTTATGGAGATGAATTAGATCGGTACTTTTCTAATATTCTATGTATTATAGTTACAATTACTTACTTAATTTCAAAATATAAAGTTACATTTTATAATAAAACTATTTTACAGATATGGAAATATAGTTGAATCAAAAAGTTTCCATGATGCCTGTGACGATAGTACTAATGAATTAGATTTGCCTCTTAATGGTTATAGAGATGATGAAGTTATAACTGAAAATATAACTCTTGAAACTGAAATTGAGGGACGACAAAGGCTAGACAGTTTCTATTCTGCGACTTCAGCAAAATCTACATACTTTAGTACTGGTTCTGTATCAAGTTATCATAGCATAGATGATAGCGATA
Source organism: Polistes canadensis (assembly GCF_001313835.1). Lineage (NCBI taxonomy): Eukaryota > Metazoa > Arthropoda > Insecta > Hymenoptera > Vespidae > Polistes > Polistes canadensis. The sequence continues at coordinate 351,622 of NW_014569604.1, forward strand.
TAAGGGGACCTGGTATATTATTTTTCATATTATATTATAATTTTATGTTACTTGTTAATTTACAAATAAAGTTTTATCGTTTCATAGACGTTGAAAATATAACGACAAGTCAAGTTATGTATGGTCCGTCGTCAACGCTTCCAGCTCTGACTGCACAACTACCTGATTCTTGGGTTCAAGATCAAGGTAAAAATGTCTTATACATTTTCATGTCTTTTTTAATTTTAATAAGAATTTTATACAAACGGAGAGAATTTTTTACAGGAGAATTTGTAATGGTACATGCGGCGTATCAATCTCATTTAGGTCAAGATTATTTTTTTGCACCACGTGCAAAACTAGCTGATGGTATTATATGGCTTTTAATAGTTAAAGCTGGTATTACTAGAGCAAACTTGTTACAGGTAAGTTTATAAATATTTTTTTATTATTTGCAGTATATATATGAATTTTATTACATGGTAAAAAAGAAAATTAATTTTTTTATTTGTCACAGTTCTTATTGGGTTTAAGTACTGGGACTCATGTAAATTGCTCTGGTGTTAACATGATACCTGTCAAGGCTTTTAGAATAGAACCAGCAGATGGAACAAATGGTCACTTAACGGTAGATGGCGAAGAAGTTGATTATGGTCCATTACAAGCTGAAATATTTCCTTCTTTAGCAACAGTAATGACACCTTGACAAGGGTGATTATATCGGCAGAATCAATCAAATAGTACAATCCTTAAATTATAGACTCAAAGTTATAGTGAATAAATTTGTTATAAATCACATACTATCATATCATTAATTAATAAGTATTTTCAAATTTGCATATGGAAAGTCTAGGATATAATATTTTAGTATCTTAAAATGTAATCTATAATAATTTATTACTGTTAATATCATTTAACTATATATTTCAGTAACTTCGTTGTTATGGATTATGTGAATTTTCTACATTTTCTTTTTTGTTGTGTTTTTTCTATTTTATAAATGTTTTTTCAAATTCATTTGATTTTTAATATGAGTTTTCTATATAATATGTATAATACTAAAATTTACTTATATTTTACTAAAATATATAAAATCAGTATTTAAATAATAAATTTAACAGATGGGATATTTTAAGAAATGTTTTTCTTTGAAAGCTATGAAAGAGAATATAGATATGTTATAATAATAGTATACGAAAAGATTTTTAAATCGATATTATAAAAATTATTCGCTTAATCATAATTTATTATAATGTATTCGATTATGCTAGCATATTGTATCATATGTGTTATTGTCAACTTTTCGAATGAAAATATTAAAAAGTATGGCATTGCTAGCATGCAAAATTGATTGTGTATTATAGAAGGAAATTTTCTCGAGATCTGAAAAGTACATACATAAAATATTATATAAGGTGCTCTTTCGATATTCTACATCACTGAAAATCTTTCAAAAGAGAGAATGAAAAAGAGTTAAGTGATAGAAAAGTTAAAAATTTGTACAGTAAAATGTAGTTACTAATGGCACAGAATCTTTGATATCTATTGAAACCAATAATGTTATTTCATATATATTCTATATACTTATCTTATGGTTAGACGATTTTATTAATCAAGTTCTTACGTGAGATATATCAGAAATTGATGTTCTATTCTCTTTTTTTATTGCTCTCTGTATTAGAATCAACATAATTGTATGTGGTTTTATATATATGTGTTATATAATATATATATATAAAATTTAGAATTTTTTCTAAAAAAGATTTAACACCGTTTAAAAGAATTGCAAGAACAACGATAATAATTGACTATGGTGTCATCTTCTTTTTTTGACTCTTTTATGCTATTTACACATCCCACATTTTTAGGATGATGTGATTTCGTATTAAGATAATATGGTGCCAATAAAATTGTTGACAAATAATTAATCATTATAATGCAAAAAAGTTTCAAAAATTCCATCTTATAAATAAAAGAAAACTTGCATGTTGCCTTTATTTGTTGTAATAAAAAAAGGTATTTTTAGATTTTTACAAGAGGTACAAGTTTTACACATTTACATGTTAAAACTATGTACTACATATTATATCACTATACATACATTTAAAGGTATAGAATTTTAATAATTTAAGAAATAAATTATGAGTTACGAGTTTCAATTAAAATTTCTTTAAAACGTTATATAAATAAGGAGATAGTGATTTTTGAATAAACTTCCTATTAATGTAGTATATACAATATGAAAATAATATAATGTCGTGTTAATTATTTCTACCTCATTACTAAAGATTAGTTGTAATGAGATAATCAAGTATATTAACAAAAATTAATGATTTTATGCGATTAATTACATCGGTAGGCAATCTTAAACTAAATAAATCCGGGCAATATTTACTGTTTTATAAATATTTAAAAATATATTATAATTTAATTTAACTTTTTGAAAACTAATGCATTTTAATTGAAAGAAATATATTTTTGTATAATTTATTCCTATATCATTTATTTTACGTACAAGGGTTCTTTTTATATTTATATATCTTCTCTACACAGTAAAGTCCTTAATATTAATAATTATTTTAATTAATTAATAATAAGATTACACTGCAATATGAAAATATATAATGTGCTTTCTTAATCAATAAAATTAATTTTGTCAGATTCATATTCTTCCTATAAATAAAATATTTTATTTTCTATTTGTAATTTATTTATGTTTATTAAATTGTTTTCATTTCTAAATTGGAAATATTATAAAATGAAAATAGCAGTATAACCTTAATAATCTTATTTTCCCATTTATACAAGGTGTATGAAGTTTTTTCGTACCAATGTGAGCGCATTTTATGCTAAAAAAATAAGAAAAAAATGTTATATGAACATAGATAATTTAAAACTTTATTCAAAAGTAATAATATAAATTTAAAAACTGTCTAAATGTGCTATTTAAAGATGTATCTACGTACAGTAAATTCCCGTGTAACGTGGTTAATATATTACGCATTGAAAAATTTGTCTTCTAAAACGCGATTTTTTTTCAATTTTTCTCGAGATAATTAACAATTACTTGATAAGAACATATATATTAGATATATATATATATGGAGAAAATTCTTGTTTTAAAAAAAATTCTGTTTTTTTAAAAAAAACAATTACAAAATAGAGGAAATCGGTAACGATAAAGACACAACAATATAATACTCAATTAATACAAATTTAATTTTTAAATAATGGAAATTTACGTATCTTATTATATAGCGCGTTGTACGAGAGTTTACCGTATATATATATTTTTGTATTATAAGTTGTAGTTTAGTAAAGTTGTTTTATGTTAATACAATCAATATGTACACACGTAAAAGATATTACTTCGGTTATTTACAAGCTTATATGTACGCAGAAAATATTGAAATATGTATGTATCTTTGAAAAGGTGAAAATTACGATCTTAAGCTCTAATCTTAAATAGCAAAAACAGTATAATGTATATAACAAATGTTTCTTTATATGCATATTTTGTAAAAGTTCTTCTAAAACATATTATAAACAATATATAGCATAGTTAAGAGATAATTTACCTTTTACCGTAAACAATTACAAATGTTTCTTTAAAAAAAGAAATTTAATAATACATTATCTTTATTATGTGCCTGGTTTTGTCAAATTGATTAGAAGATTAATAATTATGACCTTACAATATCATAATGAATATAATATACACCGATCCCTTCATTTATGCTGATTGATCGTTCCGCGTTGATTTTTTTTATGTGAACAAAAATCGCGTAAATAATTTACTTCTATAAAAAAAGAACATGGTAAGAAAAACAAGTAATTGTTATAAAAACATTTAAATCGCATAGATTAATAAAAAAAAAAATAATGATATTTTAAACAATCAAAATAAGTTTTATTCGATGTCAGAATCTGTACTGCTGTATGTAAACCTATCTGACTGCATAAGTGCAGGAATAAGTGTAATATACAAGGTGGACCACGAATCGTGATCAGTAGGAATTATTCTTGTTATTGGCAAAAAATTCAAGATTACCTAGAAAAAAACTTGAAAAAAAATTTACAAAACATTTGCTACATACACGTTAAAACTCTCTTGAAACAATGCTATAAATAATATAAATATTTTCGATCGAATTGCTAATAAAAGAGTAATCTTCACTGATTACGATTCGTGGACCACCACGTATAATATAAAGTAAATTTAATATAATTTTTAATAAAAAATAAAATAAAGTAGATAACTGAAAATGATAAACGCGTCATTTTTTAGTTAAAATTAATGACAAGTATGACATTTATAAATCCTTCAATTTTTATTTTTATAGCAATGTAGCAGTAGAATTGATATGAATGTTAAAAATGCGACAAGTTATTTATAATTGAAATTTCGCAACTGACAGACCAGGACTTTAAAATTACAAGTATTAAAATAAAGATTATAATAGACAAAGAAAAAAAATGATGAGTTCTTCAAGATGTTAAACATAACACAGCTACAACTATTGTTAATTCTCATAACTTACTTTGTTTATAAAATGTTTAGTATTCCTATTGTATTGATATACTATGTATAACATGATGGATAATATTCATAGTATATTAATACAAGTAGTTAATTTGTAATGTTAAGAGAATCTATATTAGCCAGTAAATCTTTGACATCATCCTGTACTTGATCAGATGTATTAGATAGCGAAAGACGAGAGCAAAAGCTACTAAGCGTTTCAACTTGTTCAGACATATCTTTTTGTTTTTGTACATATACCATTAGCATACTAATTATATTATGTACTTCTTCTTTAATTTTAACCATATCGTCTTGAAGAGGTTTTCTATAATCTTGCATCATTCTTAATTTTTTCTGCGCTATTCGTAACGGACTGCAACCATACTTATCCAATGAGTGTACATTTGTTCCCGCCCTTAAAAGCAATGTCACTACTGATATATTACTTGCAACTGCTGCTAGATGAAGCGGAGTATTACCTACGATGTCACGTTTATTAGGATCTGCACCATGCTCCAAAAGTAAATTTACTATTGCTTCGAAGCCTCTGCATATAGAAGTATTCAAGAATTATTATTATATATTATTTTGTTTTGTGTTAAATATTATCTACCTGCATGAGGCTAAATGAAGAGGTGTACGTCCTTGTTCATCACGACTATCTGGTGAAACACCAGAGATTAACAGTCTTCTCATTAATTCGATATTGTTTGTGTAAGCTGCAAGTCGCATTTTACGTTCCATAAATTTCTCTCGAAAGTCTTTCCAACCAAAATGATCAGTACGGAGGTAATGTAGTGATCTCATCTTTCTTGGAATAATTTTTATGCTTTTTACTTCTCTTGATACAGGAAAAACTCTATTTGAAGGAGTATAAAACCCCTAAAATATAAATATATTGCACAATTAATACAAAGCAAACGATCATAATGGTTCCATATTATCTAACTTCATTGTTCTTAATAACATGAAGAAACTCTTACCTGTGGCGGATATACAACGAGTTCTCCCGATGTACTGGCACCCGAATTATGACTGATATCAACAAAATTATAATTTCCATGTCTCGAACATAATGAAGATATGGGTAAATTCATATCCATTGACCAAACTGGTTCTACTACTAACCGAGAAGTATTCTGTTTGTTTTCTTGTCCTTGATTTTGACTGCTAATTATACTCGTAACGGTTGTAGAAGTATTACAAGTGATCTGGCTACCAAGGGCCTCATGTTGTACAATTAAACTATCATTTGAATCGTTTCCAGTCTCAACGCCAGAATCTACCGACGTCATATTGTATCTAAATGTTTTGCAATGTTGAAATGCTATTCACACAGAGAAAGAAAGAAACAGACAAAGAAATAGACACGATGTTTATCAAACTCTCTCTATATATATATATGTGTATGTATATATAAATATATATTCACCTGAGTATTTGGAAATCAATCTGTGCCAAAATAATAACAGAGATACTAAAAGACTCGCAAATCAGCTGGTTTTCAATTTGCTTGTACTACGAATCACAGAGAACCTGATAGTTGTTCTTAGTTAGTATAGAAACATGTAAACATAGTAAGGCACCCGAACGTCGAATGTGACGCCGCCTATTTTTATGGGTATTGAACTATACTATATAGGTAATTTTTTGTTATTAATGGTTCTTTTTGGGGAAAAAAATTTCAACGAATAAACAGACTCTAAAACATTAGCCAACATCGATCAAACAAGACTAAATCTTTGATACATATTACTACTATCCGAATATATCCCTTTTATTGCTGGATTTGATAACATTGGTACAAAGTGTGATTTGAAGTCTTGTAAGATTATTATTCTATGCTTGTGATATCCAAAACTATGGCGCCCGAGTGAAAGACGCTTAATCGAGAATACGGAGCTTTAGAAGATTTATAGAAATAAAGTAAAACAATAATTCGAGAGAAATGAGTAATCTTTCACCATTCGGTGGTGGAAAGAATCCACCTTGGGTTCGTAATACAGGTAAGATAATATTATAAGTTAATATAAAATGGAAAAGTTGCTTGTCGTTTCGTGTGCAGAAAACAATGTTGCCAAATTTGTGTTAAAATTTATATAAGTTGAAAAAACTTTTTTCAGGATATTACTTACAATATAATTATAATGAAGTAATTATTCATATTTATAAGTAAGAGACCGTAATTTTATTGAAAGATTGTATATTTTATTAATATTTGAAAATAATTATTCTAGATTTGTATGTTTGTGTGTATGTGCACGCGAGCGCTTGTTAGTGTGTACATGCACACGGGTGGGCGGACGATGTATAAAATGATATTAAAATCTATACAAATGAATGATTTCATTATTTTTTATTACAATGATAAAAATAATTATAATATTCTATTCTCAAAGCTTATTTTTGATATCTCTTGTATGAATTAAATACTACTTTAATTTGGATAGAGTATGTAGCAATGTATTTAATTGTATAATTTGTTATTTGTTTCATTAAATAGAAAGTACTTTGATTATATAACAAATATCAAATAATACTTCACATTTTTATTATATTTTATTTCTTTGGATTTGCATTTATAGGACAAGGTATTCAAAATATTCAACAGCAAATGTTAGGTCAGGCAATGGGTACTATTGGGGGACAACCTATGGTTCAATATCAACAGCAAACACAACAAGTCTATCAACAAAGCTTGGGTTTACAGCAGGTCAATGAAAAATTGATATTATTATCAATTAACACAACATTAAATTTATAATTATTTGTTTTTCTACAGCCCAATATAACAATGGCTTCAATGGCTACTCTCGGTTCTAATTTACCATCTGGAATTGCTGGGCAATTGTATTCACAAGTTGCTACAGTTTCTTATCCGACTCCAAGAGCTTTAAATACAAATGCATTTCAACAGTCTGTAGCTGGTGTGCCTCAACAAGTACAACAGAATGTACCTTCATCATCGCCAAAACAAAGAGTCTTTACAGGAACAGTTACTAAAGTACATGATAATTTTGGTTTTGTTGATGAAGATGTATTCTTTCAAACAAGGTGAGTAAAAGAAACTGATCAATTTTAATTAAAATCATTTAACACGTTCATACTGAGATGTGCCACCAGTGGTACATGTATGACTCTTCTATTGGGTGATTTGTATCACTAGCAGTTCATGTATAGTTGTTCCACTAGTATTACAAATGTTATAGGTAAACCATATAATTTGCTGTATCTAATGGAGAAAATTGCAAGAATTTGAGTTGCTCGGTGTTGAAACATTCAATATACGGCCCTGTTGTGAATGTGTTAAATTTACTTCTAATCATTTGTATTTCAGTGCTTGCGTAAAAGGTTCTAATCCAATAGTAGGAGATCGTGTACTTGTAGAAGCATCTTACAATCCTTCCATGCCATTTAAATGGAATGCTACAAGAATACAAGTATTACCTATGGTAAATAATAGTAACAATACTAATACACAGCAGACGAATCAAGGTAATCGACAACAACAACAAGTTAACCGACCATCGGGAACTTATAACGCCGTACCTCCTCCTGCAGAAAATTCAAATAATAGGTATAAGTGATTTAATAATAAAAATTTCCCTGAAAAATTGAAAAAATTGGTTTTATACCACTGAGAGCAGGACACGAAATAAATAGCATTGACCGTATCTAATAATATTTTTTCTTTACATTGATATTCTGCATTTAAATGTTGAAAAATAATTTTGTGATTGGAAGGTTTTCAACTGCCACAACAAATACAAATATGACTAGTAATCGTAATAAAGTTGGGAGAGTTAGGGAGAGATCACCGCGTGAACGTAGGAATGAAGAGGAAGAGATTGAAAGAAAGCGACGTCGAGAAGAAAGAATTAGAGAACGAGAAAAAAAAGAAGAACGCAGTCCATCGAGAACTAGAAGAAGTAAATCTCCTAGACCTCGTAGACGTACCAGGGTAGTGCCGCGATATATGGTTCAAATACCAAAAATCGCCCTTGATTTGTTAGTAATCTACACGTTACCATTTCTTACCTCCACGAATTAATAATTATCAATTAATCTTAAGTAATATTATCGTTTATTAATTACAGACCTGAAGCGGATGTCCTTGAAATAAGAAGACGTTATCAAAATATGTATATTCCTAGTGATTTCTTTTCGACTAACTTTAGATGGGTTGATGCTTTCCCACCACATATGCCATTTACCCTAAACAAACCTTGCTCTTTTCATGTTATGCACAAGGATGTAGATCCATGTACAGAAAATGCTGCAGTACTAGAGCCTACTGATGCCGATTATCTCTTTTCTGCAAAGGTTTGTTAAATTATATAAATTAATTAATTAGCAATTCACTTGTCTTGTATTTTATTTTTTTTATTTGATTTAACGCAGGTTATGCTTATATCAATGCCTGCCATGGAAGAAATTTATAAGAGATGTTGTGGAGTCTCAGAGGACAGAGACCCAGATCGTGACTATATACATCCCACACGCCTTATAAATTTTTTAGTAGGCTTACGAGGTAAAAATGAAACAATGGCTATTGGTGGACCATGGAGTCCTTCCTTGGATGGGCCAAATCCCGAAAAGGATCCTTCGGTATTGATCAGAACGGCTGTCAGAACCTGTAAAGCACTTACAGGGATAGATTTGTCCAGCTGCACTCAGTGGTACGATTTTGCAAATATTGGTATTCTTTTATGTAACGTATGTTTAAATTACAATTACAGATCATTTTTTTTTCTTTTTCTTTTTCTTTTTTAATTTTTATATTTCTTTTTATTCATTTTTTTTTTAATCGAAGCTCTCTTTTTTTGAGCAATGTGATGTTTACAAATTTTTCTGCCCGTTATAATGCACCATTGAAATATTCGGTTATTGAATTTCCATAAGTCATTATTATGGTAAATTTCGATTTCAATTTCTTTTAATAATCAGTGTCATGTTGCCTTCTTATGACTTCGAACTTGTACAGTTCGCAAAATTACATTGTACATAGTTTTCTTGAGAGAGAAGTTACTAAAGTTTAATTAGCATGGCGTAGCATTAAGATGCGTCTACGACAGGGTATACCGTTCGTGATCGAGAAAAAAAAGAAAGGAATGTAGATTGTAATAAGTTTTTCACTTGATAAACTAAGATTGTAGCTAAATCTCTACATAGGAGGTACGTATTTATTTTATGCACGACCAACCAACGAAGATTGCTGTGCACTGGATCCTGTTTCAAGCACCTCAACGATGAAATACGAGCAGTCGCGGCAGACAAATCATCACTATTGTTCAATTACTGTTGTGATCTACTCATTTGTGCTTTCTCAAAATGGTCTACGTTGTACGCTGTGCGTGGCTTTGTATGCAGTGCGTGGGCTTAACGAACAAGCGAACGATCACTTAGCATATAAGGCAAGGCTAAGCAGCATTAATCTGAGTTGACGTTTGGGTATTGTTTTTCCTTGCGGCACAGGTACCGCTTCCTGGAACTCTACTACAGACGTGCAGAAACGACCCACAAGTCAGGGCGAGTGGTGCCCTCGCGCGTTGAAACCGTGATACTATTTCTCCCAGATGTATGGAGCTGTGTGCCTACCAGATTGGAGTGGGATGGGCTACAACTCAACTATAAGAAACAACTGGAACGAAAATTGCTGCGTGCTGCCTCTAACCCCGACGATTTGGATGCTGCCAATGACACTGATGAGGCTGCCGTCGCTGATCAAAAGGCACTGCCAACATCATCCCATAATATTTTTACCTTTTTATTATCTTATTATGTATACATGCAGCTGTTTCCTACTACTAAACTGAATTTTCAGTAGGCGATAATTGCTCATCGATCCAACTTGTATTCCAATTCTTTCTTTGAGAATCTATATTCTTTTGCGATTACTTTCTCTACTTAGACATTTTAAAGCATATTATCTATTCAGTGAGAGATTAATCATAGATATAAATTCTATACATCGAAAAAAAAAAAGGAATGTATTGAGATGTTAGTAGCTTTACGTTATAATATTTTTTAGTTTAGTTTCTTAACATTTGTTATAAGGAGGAATATATTTGGCATTGTTCATAGTAAAAATATATCCATAAACAAAAAAAGATACTATTTAACTATAATGTTAATTAATATTAAAAGTCAATTTTTACATAGAATTAGTAGCATAACAGTTTTTGGTAGTTCTCTTAGTTTTCTTATTATCAAATAATTATATTAGATCAGGTGTAAAAATGATCGATGGGTAATGTATTGCAGATTCTCCCTTAGCCATTGGCAGTTTCATTGCATTAACAAGAGACGCAAGCAAGCCTAGCTCGGAGAAGAGCACAGCTGAGCCATTCCTATTCCTGATACCTTCACCTCTATCATTGATAAATTATTCATTCATTTCATTTGCTCATCGTTATATACTACTACATTACTGGTAATATCCATAACCTATCAACGACACAGACACCAGAGCCAGGACACTATGAGAATTTAGCAGTTATTTAAGTCATACTTGAGGGACATCGTGAATGAAGAAAGGTGTATCATTACTATGTGAGAGAATGATTAAAGAGAAGAATGGCGAAAGAATGAAGAGGGAGTGGTTTCGTTTCGTTATAGGGGCTGCTTCTGTTCTGTAGATTCCTATTAATCTTTTTTACTTCTACAAGCTAATATATTTTTTCTGTTTTCAGGATGATATGGCACCAGAAAAGAAAGATCCAACCCATTATTCTCAGCTGGACCCAAAATCTATGAATGTATGTTATTATTTTATAAAATGATAATTATATTTAACACATTGCGGACCATTGATGAGATATAATACCATCTCGATCAAAAAAATAGTAGATGATTTTTAGGAATATTTGTCTCGAAAACTAAAAATGCTATTAATATGTATTTTTTTTAATTTTATTTATTGACTTTAATAGTCAATACTGAGTAAATTTAGAGAAAGGATGATCAGTCCGCAGTGTGTTAATATTTACTCATTAATATATGCGTATATATATATTTATATTTTTTTGATTGACAAAGGTGAATGATTTACGTCAAGAATTAGTTGCACGAAATTTAAGCTCTAAAGGGCTAAAATCGCAATTACTTGCACGTCTTTTAAAAGCTATCAAATTAGAACAGGCTAAAGAGGAAGGACGCCAAGATGACGTAGAAGATAATGAAGATACATCACCACCTCCAAAAGAGGATGACGAAAAGAAATTCAAGGAAAATAAAGATGTAAAGGTCGAACATAAATGATGTGTATATATATATATATATATATATATATATATATATACATACATATATACATATTTATTGGAAGTATTTAAGATTAAGATGATTTTATTAAAAGATCAAATAACTACATAATATAATTAAAAATTGAATGATATTTAAGTGTTAGTATGTACGTTAATTTACAGCATGACGAAGATAAAAGAAAACTATACGAACGCGAACGAGCCATACTTGAGAAAAGATATACATTACCAGAATCTTCTCACATTATTGTTCATCCATCTAGATCAGCAAAAAATGGAAAATTTGATTGTACAGTTATGTCATTGAGCGTTTTACTCGACTACAGACCAGAGGACACGAAGGTACATATAAGTCCCTTATTTGCTAAATTAATTAATTCCACAAACTAAAAAGTAGAGAAAATTGATAAAGTTACAATGTTACTGTGAATTAGACTCATATTATCCTTTTGATTTATTATTCACATTTACTGTTATTCAATCATATATTAATTATATATGAATTTGATTAATTTCAAATATTTCAAATTTTGACAGGAACATTCGTTCGAAGTATCTTTATTTGCCGAATTATTTAATGAAATGTTAATGCGAGATTTTGGTTTTCGCATTTATCGATCGTTATGTAATTTACCTGAAAGACCTAAAGAAAAAGATGAGGATAAAAAGAAAGATAAAAAAGATGATAAAAGAGACGAGAAAAAAGATGATAGAAGACGTGAAGATGATAGGAAATGTAATAAAAAAGAGGAAAGGAGAGACGACAAAAAAAGAGAAGGTAGTAAAGATAAAAAAGATGATAAAGAAGCGAAGAGTAAGACTGATGAAAAGGATCGAGATAAAGAAAAGAATGATGATGAAGAAGATGATGACTTCGAGGAATCTGAGGTATTTTAATGCAAGAAAAGTTAACACTTTCTGAACCAATAACGTAGTCATATATCATTCTAAAATCTTCAACTTTTTAGTAACCATTCATTAATTTTATTATATTAGTACTTCCAACAATGAATTATTTTGTAGAATTTAAAACTACGACTGATTATAAGTAATATAAAGCTGGTCATGAAAGATTTAATTGAAATTAGTTTGATTCATTGATTTGTTGTTTTAATCTTTATTAACAATAAAATAAACATTATCTTGTAGGATGACGATTCGGTTAAAGACGGTAAAAAAGATAGAGACAAAGATGGAAAAAAGAGAAAAACAAAACTATATACATATGATCCTTATTTACTTTTATCCTTTGTATATTTTGATCAAACGCATTGCGGATACATATTTGATAAAGATATAGAAGAACTTATTTATACTTTGGGACTGAATTTGTCACGAGCACAAGTTCGTAAATTAGTACAGAAAGTGGTTACTAGAGATTCCTTGCATTATCGAAAATTAACTGATAAAGCTAAAGATGACAATGGGAAAGATGAGAAAGATGCAGATAAAAATGACAATGGAAAGACTCAGAACGAAGAAGATTTATTGCGTTCATTGGCTCTTGGTAAATTTAACTATCTTTTAAAGAATTTTTCTAATATATTTCAGTTTTTATAACAAGAAACTTCTTTGTTTTTAGGTAACAAAAAATTATTACCTGTGTTCGTGTCAAGCGGACCACCTTCTAAACGTGCTAGAAGAGACGATAAATCTACAGGAATAACTGAAGAAGAATCGATACCGGAAGGATTTGTTTTATATAAAGGTTCTTTATTAGACGTTGAGAAATTAATTGGTCAATTAAAAAGATCTGAAAAAGCTCGTGTAGATACAGAAAATCGTATGATAGAATTGCAAAATGAATTAGGAATTGTTAATGAAAAGTCAGTAAAACAAGGAAATAATTTAAAGGGTTTATCCGAAGATCTAAAGATTTACAAAGATAAATTAAGATGTACAGATGAAAAACTTAAGAAAGTATCGGTAAGTTCTTTTTAAATTTAATAAGTTAGACGAATGAAAAAATATATATATAATATTTAATAATATTTATCATTTCTTTACAGACTGAATGTCATAGTTATTTAACTGCAGTAAAAAATATGTATCATATAGCTTCAAAAATGATGCAAGGTGACAACAAAAAGGTAGAAGTTGTGGAAATACAAGATGAAAAAATTGTAGCAGAAGTTAATGGCTCTGAGATAGAAAATAAATGCAAAATTGATACACGATGGGGTGATAGTAAAAGTGTAGTAAAAGAAGAAATCGAGAAGGATAGAAAATGTGACAATAAAATTTCCAATAGAAAGGAAATTACGGAAAGCGACAAAGAGAAGAAATAAATGGATATTGTTTTTCATAATGATATACATAAATACATTGAGACAATTTCATAATAAAGTATGATTGTGTTCAACATTATTAGAAAGCAACTATGATATTAGAATTTAACTTTTCACATGAGAAAGTCAGTGAACAAAAATTCAATTTTATAACAATTTGCACAAAGTGGCAAAATATAGGAAAATTCTTGTTATACTAAACGACTGATATATAAATGAATCAAATGTTTAGTGATTAAAATAATAATAAATGTAAAACTTATTTATTATTATTTTCTGCTTGGAAACTATTACCTTTTATTTAAAAAATAAATTCGTGAAAATATTAATGTAAACTTGATCTGCCATAAAGTGCCGGGTGGTAATATATAAATAATTTTGATGAACGTTTGTATTTAATTTTACATATATCTATACAGTACCTTTTTTCTTTTTTTTTTTTTTTGTTATAAAAAAGAAGGTGCCAGAATTCACTTCGTGTCAAACTTTTTATTTAAGAAAATTATATTCAAATATCATTTAAATTAAATTTAAATTTAAATCTAAATACCATATTTTCTCATTTGCTTACTTTTTTCTTATTTCTTTCTTATTTATTCTTACTCTTTCTTTAATATTTCTTAGTCACTTTTGAAACATTAAAAATACCGTAAAGAAAGGTATTGGGGCGCCGTATATTACAAAAAGTATTAAATTGTTGACGAATTGATTAACTAAACTTTCACATTGAATAGAAATATTTAATGTTTTATGTTAATCTTTATATATTTTTATACCCATACACTGCACTTTATGTTTTTTTAATGTAGTGGCTAATTAACTTGATATCCTTTGCATAAGGTTTCTTTCTTGGTACATACTTATTAGAGTAATTTTTGATTTTTGTACATGTAATATATTAATATTGTTTTCTAAGAATGACATATGTATAAACCATATATATATATAACAAAATAAGAAAACGATTAACTGGCTTTTATAATACCAATGAAATTGTGTATATTATGGTTATATACAAGTAGTAATGTAATTTTAGTATTATGCATTGTCGAGCACGTCAATTGTATATAAAAAAAAATCTGCCATCTAAATTTTTATAAATCAGCTTTATGCGTGATTTAATCTTGAATTCATATAAGTGAGTGTGGAAATTTAATTAATTATACTACAAAAGATATATGCAATAATCTATATTTCATCTTTGTACGTGATCTTTTACTATTTAACTAGACAAAACTTTATTCTTTTTTCGTGTAGTTTAAGTTTTTTAGTCCCATGAAAAAATTATACCGTAATAGAAATCGATATTATACGAATTAGTTACATAATACATAAAATACTACATTGGCTCAGTGAATATCTATTCCAACTGTATTTTACATCATAGAAATATTTATTTGCTCAAAGCACGTAACGAACACAACATATACCTGTAGTATTTTGTACATAACTGTTTAATTCGAAAAAAATTGTAATACAAAAGTAGCAAATATTACTCTAAATTAAAATCAAATTGCATAGAAAGAAAAGAAAATTATAATCAAGCAGTGAACTGTGGAGTATATAATGAAAATTACTAAGTGTGAGTAATAAGAGTAAACGGTAGTAAAAAATATAAAAAATTGAATAAGTCAGTAATTTTACTTATGTCCTTTTTCTTTCTATATATATTATACTTTTCTTAAGATAATTTTCTTATACCTTTACTTGTATTTAGGAATAGAAAGAGTTGAAACAGATATTAAGTATATACATCTAAATAAGAAAGAAAAACATGTTTAAGCAGCATACTGTATTTACAACAATGAATGTAAACGTATTTACAAATGTACAAATTACAAGTAAATTGATTAATAGTATTGAAGTATGAATTTATTGTTTCCTACCTATAATATATTTGTAATGATGTATGTCTTTAAAATTTCTTACATATCTATAAATGTACTGATAAAGATTTCACAAAAATCAGTTGTGTAACCTTTACGTTAATATAAATTGTGGAATAAACAAAGTACATTTTTATTTCAATTAGTTACTTAACAAAATCTAAACTATTGACTTAATAAATAATTTTTAAAAATCAATTCAGTAATTTCTGTACGGAGATTTTCTCGAACAATAGAACAAATAAACTGTCTCTTTATAATATTTTATATATAATATATTATATTGATATAGATTAATATAGGACAAAATATATAGATATAGATGAAATAATTATGAGGATTTCATTTTATATAAGAACCGCAAATGTAATATCTTTACTTCATCAGTATTCAATTTGACGACACCTTCTTGATTGTCAATCGAAAGTAAAGTACCCACAGTTTCTCTTTCTTCTCTTATAATGACTTCATCTTCTACGCAATTCTACAAAATTGTTCTCGTATAATTCTTTGCTGTTGTGCGAGTGGAGGATCTGGATGAGAACTACGAATGCGTACTTCTATGTCTGTTATGTGCAATTCAGTGTTATTAATGTTTCCAAACCCTACTCCAATGTTTAAACCTGTTCCAGGAGTTTGTGGATTATAGAGACTTTAAGCGTGCTATCGGTCTGTAATCCATTGGCGATGGAGTAGTAAATGCTCCATGAGGACTCGTAGTATATCCAGTTCCATTTGTAGCAACATATGGTGGTTGCACCACGTGTACAAAACTTGTCACAACACTCGTCACACACGTGCATATCACGTTTCATACCACGTGTCACACCACTTAATCATACTACTTGTTCGCACTACTTGTTAACACTACTTGTTTACATTACTTGATTAGACTACTTTTCTCTTACGACTTACCAGCTTCAAGTACTAACGACGACTGACATGATACTAAAAAAGACAGCGGGATAAACCAGGTTAATATATTGATATAGACGCTCACGTTTGTATTTATAGTTAATCGTTAAATATAAGTATAGTCATCTGTTATTAAATGGCACTCCCATACAGGGGATGTCTCTTATGGTTTTCATTGGCTAGAATGGTAGGCTGCTTCACGCTTTTACCAGACCTAACTTCATACCACTCGTATTATTTTTATTCATGGAAATGCTCACACAGCTAAAAAAAGCTGAAATTTCTCAGTAAATACAATTTTACTTCAATAATCTAAAGTACAAAATAAAATATTTCATTTTTGATTTTTAACAGTCTTTAGTCTAAAGATAAATTTTAACAGATTAAATGATCAACAAATGGGTGGCAAGTAGTTTCTCTTGCCACTGACAGCTAGATCGATTAGGATTGGTCCAAGGCTACCAACTTTAATAATTGATATAATATTACTATTACAGAATACTATATAATATTTTATATTTCAACGTTAAATATGAATAATGAATTAAATTGCAATAATCTATAAGTTATTTAATGTGATAATGAAATAGTGATTTTATTTCAGTTGCTAAGATTAGATGTTTTTTTTACTTCGTGGCGTCTCCGCTATGAATGGTTCCGTATTTACATCTATTTCGTTCATGTTTCGCTCTTAATTCGTTGCCAATAGCTTGAAATAGTTTAATGGAGGAAATGTGTACGTAGATTGAGTCAGTAAAGGATTTACAATTTTTTATGTGCTAATAATAGTCAGGAATAAACAAAGAAAATTATTGTAAGTATTAGACGAAAAATTATTTTAACTTAATTTTTCTATATAGATAATATTAAAAATATTTAATTCAAAATTATAATTCAACATAATCGAATATAATGTCAAGAATAAACGTCAAAAAATATTTTAAGATAACATTTTATGATTATCGCTTAACACAATACATTTTATTTCCTTTACGATATGATAACATAAAATAATAGAATTATAAGTATAGTGAAAAATTAATTTTGTTCAATTATGATATAGATAATCTTATTAATTAATCATTTATATATTTTTAAAGTGAAATGTCACAGATTACTGTAACGTCAAGCGTAATGGAAAGAAGCATTCATGAAATGTTAAAAGATGCTCCTTCATTAAATGAAAGTGATAGTGCTGTTCATTCTGGAACACCACCACCACATGTACCAAATAATTGTACCGGAGATAGTTTACCAAGACCAGCTACCATAAATTTAACTGTAGGTAGCTCGGTGCCACAAACATGTATGTATATATTATTTGTTATAATATTTTTATTGACATTAATTATTAAAATGCGTAACAGTAGTTAATAATTCTTAAAATTATATAAGGAAAGTTTTAAAATAAAATTAAAACTTTAACAGCAGTCAATGTATCTCCAAGTACACCTATCCAAAATGGAGATACGCAAACAATGCGTACAGCTCAAAGTAAAATTGAAAGTATTAAAAATTGGAGTATTTCTACATATAAGTGTACAAAACAACTTATGTATGAAAAACTTGGAAAAACATCACGCACTGTGGATTCTGGTAAGTTTTTATTGATTATTAAATTGATATAAATTTGTAAAAATTACTTTATATCATTGTCTTTCAAAGTAACTACTATTCCTTTACATATTAGTTTTATATTAACATTATTTTAATATAATACAACTCATATGTAATCCACACATTTTAATAATATTAAACTACAATATGTACAATATATTATAAAATATAATTTTATTAATTAAATATTTCTAGAACTTGAGAGTCAAATTGAATTATTGCGAGACACTCAAAGAAAATATTGTAATATCTTAAGATTATCTCGGGCTTTAGCCTCTCATTTTCATCATGTGGTACAAACTCAACATGCTTTAGGAGAAGCGTTTTCTGAATTAGCACAAAAATCACCTGAATTACAAGAAGAATTCTTATATAATTCAGAAACACAAAGAAATTTGACTAAAAATGGAGAAACACTGCTAGGGGCCTTGAATTTCTTTGTATCTTCTGTAAATACTCTTTGCAATAAAACTATGGAAGATACTTTACTAACAGTACGTCAGTATGAAATAGCACGGTAAGGTGGCAATTATAAAACAATTTGTCTACATTAAAATAAAACTTTGTGGAAAATAATATTCATACATATGTAGTTAACGTGCTCTATTATGTAACAGGATTGAGTACGATGCATACAGAACAGATCTTGAAACACTAGCACAGGCTATAAAATCAGATGGAAACAATGCAACAAGATTAGAAGAAGCACAATTGAATTATGAAGAACATAAACAACATTTTGAAAAATTACGTTCTGATGTTTCAATTAAATTAAAATTTTTAGATGAGAACAGAGTATGAATTTATTTTAATAAATATGTAATCACATTTTTATTATACATCATTATATAATATTCATTTATCTCTCTTTTCTTTTCAGATTAAAGTGATGCATAAACAATTACTCTTATTTCATAATGCAGTATCTGCTTATTTTTCTGGGAATCAAACTGCATTAGAAGCAACACTTAAACAATTTAATATTAAAGTTAAATCTCCAAATTCCTCTTTACCATCATGGTTAGAACAGTAGTCTTTGATAATGTGTATTTGAAGATCATGAAGAATATAAGAGAATGCATTCGTCCACACGAATCTCCTTTAATACAACATACAGTAAAGGTAGGATTCCTAGATATCAGAATAGTTACTCGTACATATTGAGCTGCCGAATACTTTATCAGTTTAAATCATTTATAAATCAGGAAAATGTATTATATGATGTAAAAATAACAGACTGAATTGTATTGATTATAGTTTCTCTCTACTAAGTCATAAAAAACCATATTTAGTGTCTATGCAACAACTTTTTGAAAATAAATGTCCTACCTTATTTTTTTATTAAGTGAGATTCCATAACTGATATTTACAATCACGTATATATCAAATTCTCCTTAATGAAAGAAGATACTGGATATTTGTTTTCAAAAAGGTATTAAATACTACGAGTAATAACCCTAAAAACTCCATACATTTTTTATTTCTAACTTATTTGCTTATTTAATATATTTTTTATTTAACTTATATATATACATATATATATATATATAAT
>NW_014569604.1:371664-400763 GCF_001313835.1 Polistes canadensis
TACAAATTATTTATAATAAAATTTACAAATAATATATTTAACCAAAATTTTTTCATAAAAAAATTTGGAACTGAAATTTTTTAAATTTCATTCTTGGGGTTTATAGGGTTGATTATTTAATTGCTTGGGCAGTGCTTAAAATAAAAAGATCTGTTAAAGGATCATGACAAATATTCAATGCTTTTAACTTTTTTAAATCAATATAAGTATGTTTAATTTTATATATCTCCAACTTCTTAGTAAAATTTTCATGTATATAAAAATTATTCTCATAAATTAATATATATATGAAATTTATATAAAATGTGTTAGAAATAATATTAATAGCTTGTTAACATTTTATTTTTTCAGTTTATATAGTGAAAAAAAATTGTCTATTGATATGATATATATCTTACTACTTACAGGGGAATAACTATCAATTAGTTAATAGCATCATTATAAATTTTATGTGATTTAATCTGAAAAATTAAGACAGTTCTAGGTTTTCATAAAAAAAGAACACTCAAAGTTGTTATAAAATGACAATCTCTTAAACAAATGAAAATTTCAAAATACTTTAAA
Source organism: Polistes canadensis (assembly GCF_001313835.1). Lineage (NCBI taxonomy): Eukaryota > Metazoa > Arthropoda > Insecta > Hymenoptera > Vespidae > Polistes > Polistes canadensis. The sequence continues at coordinate 372,229 of NW_014569604.1, forward strand.
TAATAATGAAATACAAACATTTTTTTCTAGTATATTTATTATTTATAAAATTTATAGAATAATTATCGATTAAAATGTTGAAAAAAGTAACTTTGGTAAATTTGTCAAAGTACACAATGAATATCTTCCTAAGTATTTCTATCTTAAAGAAGTAATTGTATGTAAATAAATATCAAACAATTAATTTCTTTTTTTACACGTTGAAAGTATATATAATAAATAAGTTATTCTAAAAGCTAGTCAAATTTAGTATTATTTTAATTAGCAATATAATTACATTAATGTATTTTATTGCAATATTTTATTTTTTAATTTTACAGTAATTATTTGTGATATAAATAACTCAAAATATAATATAATGCTTTTTATTCTTATATTTTAAAGAAATAATTTTAGTAATGTACCATTAAATTGTTATGCTTCGTATTCTATTTCTGTATTTCTTATTATTTGCTCGTGTTTAAATGTAGATGATGACATATAAAATTCAAATTTGTTTTATTAGGATTAAATTATGACCATCAATGCGACATTTCAAATTTCTCAAGTTAAATATTCTGAAGCGAATACGATATATAATGAACACATCGAGTATATAAAATTTATGTAAGCCAATGTTATATAAAATGTGTACAAGAGTTACACAATGTTTGAAATTGATTATGAATGATCTTAATTATAAGTAGTGCATCATTCTGCTTTAGTATATTATATCATTGATATTTTACTTAATATGTTTTATGCTCAATGTGGAAAATGTGAAAAAAGAAAGAAAGAAAGAAAGAAAAAAAAAAAGAAATGTTTTAATATTAATGATAATTTAATTGTTGTTAAAACCATTCCAGGTATAAATTTTTAAATTATCTATAGTTTAGGAGATATGTAAAACTTGCTATATATAAATGCGTATGAAAGCAGTTTCTAGATAATAAATTACTAGATAACTGTATGAAATAATTTACGTAAAAATAATATACGGCTTAATAGTTTTTTTATGTGTAAGAGAAAATGTAGTTTGTGTAAAATATGTTTCAAGTTCAGAGATTGCCTCTTTTTTGCTTCAAATTATCAATTGTAATATACAAACCTTTTTTATAGTCTTAATTTTAAATTATCAGATCTTCATATAACAAATGCAATAGTATTTTGTTAACAATTATATAAGAAGAATGTTCTACTCTGTGATATATATATTAATTCAATTTGTGTTGTACAATATCAAATTATTTATTTGCATGTAAACAAAACTATTTTTTAATAGTTTTTAATAGAACATTTCCCAATTTGAAGTACCAAAAGAGTTAATTATCCAATTTGAAACATTCTACCCAGTATGTTCCTAATTATAATGTTATTGTGTGTGTATATTATGTGTATACAAATTCTTAATAAATCAATGCTTATATAATCTGCAATTCTTTTTAAATATGACAGTCATAATGATTTGACAAGTTTATTATTATACTATAATTGTTATTGCTGTAAATATTAATCATAAATTTAAACCCTTGCTTTACAATAAAATGTGAGACTCATGATACATTTCACAATCCAAACATGGAAAATACGAGTTTTACTCATGGTGAATCTTATGGGTCAAACATAAGAAGCATGAAATATAGTTCCGAATATGGCATGCAGTTCTAAACTTTAAATCATAGTGCAAGAGGTTAATTTTGAGTAAAGCTTATATTTTTTTTATAAGTTATGATGATATATATTGAATTTCATATAAATATTAATATATTATATATATTGTATTTAAATTAATGAAATTTTTTTTTTATTTAAATGTAATATTAAAAATGTATGCAAAGATTTTGATAAATATGGCAGATAAAGAAAGTACAATTTTGTACATAAATGAATATATTATTATAATTTAATTCCTACTAAACGTGTCAAGGTTCTGAAGCTGGAATAAGAGAAAAGAGATTGAGATGATTCAAAAAAGATATCTAAAGTAGACCCTTGGTCTTAGCTTGGGTAGCTAGACAAGTTTGTGTTCATTAAACTCACGATATTACATAGTAACTTCACATACTTTTGTGTAAACAGCATTTTTTCTTACGAAAAAGAGATCTACAAGAAAAAAAAAACCAAAAAAATAATCAACAGACCTATAAGCGGTAGAAAAAAGATCTAAGCTGAATTAATAGAATCTGTGGCAAAACAATGTAGTAAAGAGATACAAACTAATACATATAGTTAACAATCAGTTATTCCTTAAAGAGTTCACCTAAGAGAAGGCAAAAGACTGTTTGTGACCAAAAGAGCTTAATTCTAAAGAGAAAAAGAGAACTTAAGCATCAGAGCAATAGTTAGCGATCAGAACATCAATTCAATAAAGAAGAAGAAAAATAAGGATTATTACACATGAATAAATAAAGAAATCAATTGTATATTCGAAAAAAAAACATTATAATTAATTTATGATACAGTTGTTCCTACTTCTTGTTTATCTTTTGATTGTGCCATTATTGCAGCTTGGGTATCATTCATTTCTTCTATTCTCTTACGAACTAAAACAGGTTGGATTTCCACATACAACTCCATAATTTTGTGATTTGCATTCACATGCTTTTCTGTACAATTTTTAATACATAAATCCTGTAAATAAAGAACATATTTACAACGCATTTCTAAAGATTACGCGCATAACAATATGATCTAATTGGTAAAATAATCTATTATTAATTGTACCTCATTAGAAGTTATATCTCTAGTAAGAAATGTATTGGCACATCTCCTGAAACAAGTCTCCGATATTTGATTGAATACGAGAAGAAAATCTCGAAACTAGAATAGAGAAAATATAAGAAAATTTATACATACTTTGTTATAATCTATTATAAGTCACAACATTAAAAAAAAAGTTACATTTCTCAGTTGAACATCCATTTTAAAATTTGATGATATATAGTAAGTTATTAAAAAATTATATTAGTGAAAGTAATGCAATTTCAAATTCTTCCATTCATTTACAAATAATAAGTACTTTTAAAAATGCATATAAATCTGCGGGACTTTTACCCAATAACTTCCCTATGTTTTGTTTGAATATACACTAAGGGAATAACAATACTTCTTATAGTCAATTCGGATAAATTATCGATCACTTAATCAATCAATTACAATGGAATAATGAACAAGTAAGAAAACAGATATGGTAACGAGAAACGATTATAAATATAAACGTAAAATTATTTGTCCTTAGACGTTTTATTAAGATAGTAGAACTGCACTCGTATGAGCTTTGTGATTCGTCGTTAAAACGTGACCATCAGAGCACGTTGATTGGTCCTCAAAATGATTATTTGAACGCGTTAATTGGATACGAGAGCTTGCGTCAATATTAACTTCGATTTACTTTAAGCTCTATGTTCAAACACACATAATTCTTAAACCTACTCTTAGAATATTTGCACAGTTTGTTACACTTCTTATAGCGTATATAGCATTATATACTGGTTATATAGCATATTATACTGGTAATATTAGTTATCAGTAATTGAATATATAACTAGTATATTAGTTCACTAGTAGTAACACGCATATCTTCTAGACCCATATTAAAAAAATGTCGTTAGAATTGTGTCAGAATGAAAAAGTGACGAATATTTTATAAAGATTAATCGATTGTTCTCCTCTATATCAGCACCAGCTTCCGTAGTTGCTACATATATATTCCAAAACATGCTTCAAACACATCTCCATTGAATCAGTAGATCTATAAATCCCCAAATGGTGATAGATGGCGGTCAGGCTACATTTTGTATTTCGTCCTGGTTTCGTTAGAGGACTCGCGAGTAAGGTTAGTCAGGGTTTATTAAACCAAATATATGCCGTTTTGATCGATCACTTTTTGCCATTTTTGAGGTAAAATCATAATCCCATCAGTGTAGAACTGTTGTGATTTTTGGGCGAAAAACTGCAACAACTGATTTTCACAAGCTTCCTTTGAAGTCAACTTTACACCATTAAGAGAGCTCTGCAAAGGACGAAACAAATGGTAGTCTGATGGAGCTAGGTCTGGACTATATGGTGGATGCATCAAAACTTCCCAACCAAGACCTCTCAATTTTTGATGAGTCTCCAAAGATGTGTAGGATCTGGCATTGTCGTGATGGAAGACAATGCCTTCACTATTGATCAATTCTGGTCGTTTTATCTCGATTGCTTGATGTACTTTATCTAGTTGTTTACAGTAAAGATTAGAATCAATCATTTGACCAGGTGACAGCAGCTCGTAGTAAACAATACCTTTCCAATCCCACCACACACACAGCATTACTTTACTTGACGTAAATTCTGATTTTATCACCGTTTTCGAAGATTCACTTTGTTGCAAAGTAATCCATTTTTCATCGCCTGTAATGAGTCGTTTTAAAAATGGTTCGATTTCGTTCCGTTTTAGTAATGATTCACAGATGAAAATTCGATCCATTAAATTTTTAATTGTTAAATTGTATGGCACCCAAACATCGAGTTTTTTCTTGTATCCAGCCTTCTCCAAATGGTTTAAAACTGTTTTATGGTCGATGTTTAATTCTTTACCGATATCATGACTACTAATGTGTCGATCTTGCTCAACTTTTTCCAAGATTTCATCGACTTTTTCAGTGATTGGTCGACCAGAACGAGGTGCATCTTTGACATCAACATTTCCAGATTGAAAACGCTTGAACCAGCTTTGTGCAACACGTACTGATACTGCATCATGTCCATAAACATCACAAATTCTTTTAGCAGCCTGTGTCGCATTCTTCCCTTTTTTATAATAAAATTTCAAAATGTATCGAATTTCTTCTTTATTTTCACTCATTTTTAAGACATAACCATTTTTTAAGTTTGAATGAATAAATATTACAAATTTCTTAAATTGTTATAAATAAATATAATATATTTTTGATATGTTATCTTAAATGTGTGTGTGCACGCAAGTATCGTCAGATCTGATTGATAGATCAGAATAATGCGATTCTAAAGCCATCTATCGGAAAAATACGAAGAAACATTTTCCCCAACCCAATGTAACATCAAGAGGTAGTGGATGACGGTAGAAGGAATACGGTATTCTTTGATAGTATATGATAGTATAGTTATATTTTATAATAGAATTTTTAAATAATTTTATTTATTAATTTTTAGTGTATAAAAATGTGTGTGCCTTCAGAAATGCATTTATTTTAAAAAGTTAGTCATTTAAGGCGTTCAAGTAGAAGAAAATCTCAACGGTTCGTTGTTATATCCAACGATGGTCACCTGTAACAAGAAGAAAACTATATTAATTATACAATCAAGTGACAAATAGCCATAATAGTCATCGCGCTAAGTACATACTCTCGCCCACTGGTAGTCAGGGTACTATCTAAGACGATTTTGGTTATGCGAAAAGTGGACCTATGAACTTCTTTGTATTTCTTTATTCTTTGTGGGTTCATACACATGATAATTATGTTCCATCTACCATTTTAAATGAAAAATTAACGTATGGTTCCAAAGATAAATTTCATAAGAATGATACAATTAAAATTTTATTATCTTATTTATTATATATTAAACATTTAATTTGTATAAACAAGATTAATTACAAATAAAATACTTTTAACTTAAATCAATTGATAATGTATCGTATATTACTAAGAGTATTATGATACAAAAAGTGTACAACGATACTGCGCCATCTAATATTTTACTAATGTTAAATTAGGAAATTCTGCACATTTCTTATATATTTTTAAAATCAGGCAATCAAACTAGTATTTGTGGACATAAATTGATATGATTACATCAATTTGCACAGTGCTATGTCTTATCCGTTGAGTTTGATAGATAATGTATTTACATTTTCATAACATTAAAGAGTTATTAATGAATGAAATAGTTCGTTTAAAAACTTTTGTAATGTTTCTGAACTTGAATTTAATGATTTTAAATTTCATTGTTATGTAAAATAATGGTATTAAAATTAAAAGTACGTTAAATTTATTCGCAATTTGAATAGAAAAATTCCAATTAAAAAATGTACGAATGTAGTTGTGTTTAATATAATCACGTGTTCTGCTTTGGTATCAGTTTCGTTGTATCACGTGAAAGAGGTCAAAAAATAAATTTCATTTTAATCTTCTCTTATCAATGACACAAAGAAATAGGTGTGTATGTTTATCAGTATATTTTTCTTACTTTCAGTATACCGCAATGGCTTTTTACTCTAAATAATATTATTGATAGTTATAAGTATTATGAATGATTTGTTTAATAAAATATAATATATTTCAATAATTTATCAAGTCTCAATTAATTTGAAAACATTTTGGAGTTATTATCACATATATGCGCCTACACATTTGCATATCATTTATAGGTAATGCTAAACATTCAAAAGTCTCATAAAGAAATTATATTTATAACCTTGGTTATACTAAGTTATATTATAAATTCAATTATTTAAATTTTAATAAAGCAATGAATGCCGCTATTGCTTTATGTACATTTTGTGAAATACATGGACCTAAAGTAATATTTACCACTCAAACTTATCGTAATTATGACAATCAAAGTACAGAGAAGTTAAAGTTTTATGGACCAAAAGAAATACTGAAACAAGCACAGACTACGGTAGATGAAGGGCAACAAGAATGCGAAGGCTGTCAAAGTATTAACAATTTAAAATACTTGAGTAATGAGCACGATACTAAAACATCCTTTTTATCTGCTCAACAACCATTAACGCAAGACATTGAAATTTTATTAAAACATGCATGCATCAGGTAATTTATATTTTAAATATTTGTATTATTATTTAAAAAGTATATGTATGTTATATAAATATTATACTCTCTATATATATACATATATATATATCTAAGGAGTCTCAGTTGTGAAGTACATCCAGGCAAAGAAGGTGTTTGCTATTTTGGAGATGAATACAGAGGGCATGTTTTAAGTCGTACTTTTACATTAAAAGATGCCCAGGTGAATTATACAACGAAAAAGCATGTTTGGTAGCTATTACAACAAATTATTCAAATCATCTTAATAATAAAGTTTCCTGTATTGTTATATTCTAAAAATCAAATTACATATATACATGCATACTTTAAAAATCATATTTCGCATAAAGATTTTATAATCTTTATACTCTTATACCTTGATAATCTTTATCATCAATCTTAGGTACTATAATTCTAAAATGTAAATAGAATGTGATATTGATATGAATATATTAATCTATTAAATATCCTTTAATTATACTCAGACTTAATTTTTTTTACAGGCAAGAGGCTTTCGCAGATGGTGCAGCTTCATTGTTTTCATGAGGGACAAACAATTTTTATTGAACATGTGGCCATTTTTAATTGATAATCTAAGAGAGGTCATTAGAGAATTGCAGGATTGTGCAGAAAGAAAATATAATATCGAAGAAGCTGAATGCCCACAGAGGACTATGCGCTTGACTACAGCAAATAGCGGCTCAGGCTCCTGTCATAATGCAACAAAACAAGTTAGAGCACTTAGCAGTATAACAAATGAGAAGCATGTTTATGTCAGGTATAAGCAATACTTTACATTGCACAAAGTACAGATATATATTATTAGATTTTTGCAGAATCCACATGTGGCTTGTATGGATCCTTAGTGCAGGCGCTAGACATTTTATAGAAATTCTACCAATGAGTTTACTAGATAAGGAACTTAATTACAATTTGGAACATCGTATAGGTCAATATAATATGAATGGAAAAAAAATTAAAATATACATGTATATTATAAAATTAAATAACATCATATTTTTTAGAAACTGAAGAAGGATTCACTTTGGTTAATACAAAATTACCTGTTAATTTGAACTTAAATACAGAAGAATCTCAAACATCAGAATTTTCTGAGATTTCAAATAATACTGCTATTCTCATTCTAAGAAATTTAAAAGAAATACTTGGCAAAGATCAATTTAGACAATTGTTATACTCCAGTTTAACTGGCATTCAAATTTTAGTGAGAGGCCCAAAAACTCAAAGAATTGAATCGTTACATGGACTAAGTTCACTGGTACCAAAAGCATGCAGAAGAGTACATACACAAGCAGTAGAATATTTGGATCTAAATAAATATAACTTCATTGGTAAATAAAACTTTGTAATTTAATTGTAATTTAAAACATTGTGGATTTCTTAATAGATAGTAAAATCAAATAAATATAACATAATTCTTCAGGGGTGGATACATCAGTAGCAGTACCTTTACCATCTGCAAATGTATGTAGATTGGATATTATAAGTGATGAACATAAAGCTGAAAATACTCCATCGCATATCGTTAAATGGACTGGTTTACTTCCATTAAAACTTCCTACATTGTTGTTAAAACTTGAAAAATCGCTGGAGGATAAAAAACTTGGAAATTCTGTTCTTAAGGCACATTTTATTGCTTTACAAAAAGAATGGGCAAAGTAAGAATATATATGAATTATTAAATATATATACAATATATATATATCCCTCTATTTACACAGTCTCCTTTTAAGTAGATTCACTTTAACACGTTTGAGCTACCAAAACCTAGATACGGTGTATAACTATGGTGTATAACTACAGTGTATAACTACGGTGTATTATATGAAAATACAAATTCAATGATTCCCTAGTGTAAACGTATTTTTTTATCCCAGTAAAAGCTAAATACATATTTGAGAATGTGAAATTTATCCTTATTTTAAATGGCTTTTCATGGATCTATTTGCATGGTTTCGATTTACGTGCACTTTTTGTGAAATCAGTTATCCATGTTAATAGAGGGATTACTGTAAATATATTACTATTCTATTGGATACTTAAGTTAAATCGTGAAAATCCTAAGTCTTACACAAAATAACTAAGCATTTTGAATATAGGCTTAGCTCTTTTATATAAAGAAATGTGAATTTGTTACAGTATAGCAAGGGTTGTTCATGCGATGCGAGGCAGAGGTCATAGAGCAGATCTTTCTGGTCTCATGCTTAGCTTAGGAGCTGGTCCTCATGATAAAAAACTATTAGATGCATGGTCTATGGGTTTGCCATCAAATCCTGCATAATTTATTTTTTAAAATTGTATGGATTGTAGTATACCATTGGGTACAAACACATTGTGTCGTTTCTTACATAAATCCTTTCCTAATTTTTCATATTTTCATGGCGAATCAGAACATTAAATATTATCTTCCTTTGATCTTATATGATTTTAAAATATTGTTCAAGTAAAAATTCCATTTTCTTTCAAAATAAGAATGTTAAGAGCCACACTTTTCGTACAAAAAAAGATAGTGACGTTGAGAAAAAAATCAGAAAGCCGTCATAAAGCCATGCTGTTTGTTTTAAATATTATCATTGAAAAATAATATATACTATTGTATCAATATTTTATTCATTATATAATATTTACGTAATAACAAAAATAAATTTTTGATATGAAATAAAATCACTTTTTATTAACAAGTTGATATTTAAATTGTTTGATGAATTACTCAGCGTATAAAACATTATGCTCTTGTACTCGTTTTTTGGAACAAATTTCAGATCATGCATACATATTCACATCACGCTTAGACCTAATCTTCTCTTTAATCTTTTTTGTCCCTTTCCATTTTTTGAAGTGAAACTTCTTAGACGACTGTAATGATAAAATTTTAAGAAACAAAGTGAAAAGAAAGGGAGTACAGAGGGTTAGTATGATGTGTGTGAATGAGATATATGGATTAATAGCTATTGCGAGATACGTTTGTTTATGAAAGGATGAGCGGGGATGTGACCTACCTTGAGAGTGTTTGAGATACTGTAAATGATTGTTAATTAATTAAAATAAATGTTTATTTTAGTCTAAGAACATGGATATAAATTCGACGCACCGACCTCTTAAAAATCCTTATTACGAATATTGTCAAAATTATTTTCTATTCAAATATAAGTAAAGTGCATTAGAATATTAAAATAATTATTAATTAATCGAAAGAGAGAGAGAGAGAGAGAGAGAGAGAGAGAGAGAGAGAGAAAGGAATGTATATTATTGTCTAAAAGCACTGTGTACATGTTGCACCGTCCTCTTCGAAATCCACCGTTAGACTGGTTTATTATTCTCTATGAAAGTTCTTTTATTCAATGTTGTTTATATGACTTTCCAAATAAGGAAATTCTATTTATTACGAATATTATTCCCGTTACATACATGCGCACCTTTCAGAAAATCATATAAACAACATTTAATAAAAGAAATTTCATAGAGGACTATGACTCAGTTCAACGGTAGATTTCGAAAGGGACGGTACATAGATCATATAGTCCAAGCTTTTAGACAACAATAGACAGTTCTATCGATTAATTAACAATTATTTTAATACTCTAATACACTTTCTTTATATTTCAGAGTGTTTCAACATATATGTACTGATTTAAATATTACATACCTATTAACATACTTTGAATATTAAATAAGATTTTGATGTGATATTCTTTTAGATGAAAATTTTATAATCCGAAGTCATCACTGCACAACGGGAACGTTAAAACAATTAAATAAAAATTTAAAAAAATGTTAAAATTAGAATGTGCTTTTAGACAGCAATATACATTCCTTTCGATTAATTCTCGATCAATTAAGATAAATCGAACACGGTATTGTACTCTATGTATATATATGCATATCTATATAGGATGTCTATATTATATTTGTGAGTATACAGGCATACATGGACATCTAATATAATACAAAATACGATCAATGACGATTAATTAATAGCAAGATTATTAATAAAGCATTATTAAGGAATAAAATAAGTATCGAAATCTCGAAAATAAATGCGAAAAAAAATTGAAAAAATTTTATTACAAAATAATCTTCGATAAGACGTAGAGATGCCTTTAGATTTTTGCGAATATTTTTTAAATCCGACGATGCCTCGACTTAAAAACACTAGTGAAACTAGGCGTCTCATAATTCGAAAAATTGAACATGTTACGATTCCTGTCGCTCATTCACACAACGCTGTTATCCATGCAACCAATCAGTGATCATATAAATTGTTAATATATTCGCGATATATTTAAAAATATAAATTTATATTAAAGATATAATGTGTAGGAGTATATAAAATATTTATTTATACTACATGTACATGTACGGAAAAGAAAGTTTTAATTTTAACTCGTCGGAATTTAGAGAAAACAATCGTGATAACTATCAAAGACAATCGAACTTCATCTTTATTTATATCACTGGACAACTCCAAATTCAAGGCTTACAATATTCTTTACGTTATTAAAACTACTTGTTTCGTTTATAAAATATGCTCGAAATGATTTACGTTTGAAAATTTTCATGTAAGATTGCAGGCATTTTATATATCCAATGAAAATTACTTTAAAAATAAGCAATTAAATGAATCTCTCCGATTATTGTTTTTTAATTATTGAAAACCTACATAACAATATTATTTTTAAATAATTATTATTAAACAATCAAAGAGATCAACTGGGAATTCTATAGAATGAGCAAGTTGGACAAATGAATGTTCAGCGAATAGCATGGTAGCAAGTTAGTAATTACTTCCAGTGACTGTCATTACATGGCACTCGGCTTAGTGTCGGGGTCTCCATACGCGTACTATTGATTAGTAAGTGAAACGGATTATATAATTTAATATATTCTATAACGCACACACAGATATATTTATTTTATAATATTAAGTTATTATAGTTGGCATGTTTCATATTTTGTGTTAATAACTATATACTTACATCAAACACAAAATATATTTAAATTTCGCGGTTATATAGTTCATTTTGAAAGATTTGATGGCGCTGAAAATCTTACATGTAGTTAATACAGTCCTTATGGCTCTCATGCTCTTTGCACGCATATGTGTTGCGAGAAATTGTTCTTATTCTTGTATGATTTATATGAACGTTAATACATCACTATAGGTAAATTTAACAATTGAAACTAAATATAAATATATATATTATGCTTATATTAATATTACAAATATCTTTTATATTCATTTTTACAAGCAACTTTTTAAGAATTTTTCATAACCAGCATGGAACCATGCTTTTGTACTACAAGTAGGATTCATATTAGTCTTGACTCTCTTTTGTACCATATATATATATTTAAAATTATATTTAAACTTATGTTTTTATTTTTTATAGAAATTATTGATGTAAGTATTAGAAATATATTATAAATATATGCAATGTTATCAATAAAAAGTAAAAGTAATATAATTCCAATGACAGAGAAAGAGAAAGAATGTTAGCATTTAATTTTATATTTAAAATACTTTGTATTGATTACAGATCTTCCAAAATGAGTCGATTTTTTGCTAATGGCTCAGATTCTGATTCTGGTAGTACTTCTGAAGAAGAGCAAGTTCAGCGAGTACCAACTACAGCATTTACTGTATGTATAGATTTTTCCTTAATATTTTGCTATGCAAGCAAACTGTACACATGTCAAACAACTAACATAACTTTTAGGCTTTTTTTTTAAATCCTGTTAAAAAACTTATATATATATATATATAATTAATATTTAATTTTTTATATTTAAAATAAACTCCCTTAATAGTTAGGTTTAATATTGCTAAGTGAAAACAATTTTTATGACTGTTAAATAATAAATAATATGACAATATATGTAACTTTACTTTTTGTTTTGTGAAGTTAATCAATTTGGCAAATGAGGAACTCATATAATAATTATTTTTTAATACACAGTTCAGCGATGAAGAAGAAGAAACTAAACGCGTTGTACGCTCTACCAAGGAGAAAAGATATGAAGAAATTGCTAATCTTATTAAACTCATAAGAAACTATAAAAAAATCAAAGATATGAGCAGTATGCTCTCCAGTAAGTACTTCTTATTCTTATTGACTCTGTAAATGTGAGGAGTCTAAATTATTAATCCCTTCCATTATGATTTAATTCGTGCTTCACAAGTCTCAAACCTTATTATAATGCTAGACACTGTAGATGTTATATTTATTTTATGTAGAACATAATATACAATTTATATCGCCTACATATTCATACTTTTTCTTTAGGTTTTGAAGATTTAATGCGAGCTTATCAAAAAGCTTTGCCAGTAATAGCGAAAGAGGAAAGTGGCCAGACACCACGCTTTTATATTAGATGTTTGGTAGAAATGGAAGATTTTATCAATGAAGTATGGGAAGATCGTGAAGGACGTAAAAATATGTCTAAAAACAATTCTAAGTCTTTAACTTCCTTACGTCAAAAGCTTCGGAAATACAATAAGGATTTTGAAGAAGACCTTGGCAAATTTAGAGAAAATCCAGACCAAGATGATGATGAAGATGATGATAAAGGTTCTCATTTTATAATTTTTTTATAAGTTTATTATATTAAGTGTTCTTAAATTTATTAAAAATATAATTATTATTTAAAATTATAGGTGAAGAAGCTATGGAATCAGAAGAAGAAGAAGATAGTGCTCTTTTGTTCAAAAAAGGTAGTTCAGAAGCCAGTGAACCTGACATATCCAAATTTAAGGTAATTAACAATTTATATAACAAAGATATAAAATAACTTATTTAAAAATTTGATTAAAATACGACTTGTGTTTACAATATTATAGAAGAGTATGCCTGATACTGAAGATGGTAGTGAAAGTGAAACCGATTGGGGTAGTGATACCGAGAGTGAAAGTACTAGTAGTGACGATGAGGGTCAATATCAGAATTATCGAGAACGCTTTATTAAAAAGTGAGCAATAACAATTATGTGCTCTTTAAATCGATAATTACGATATAATCTAACGTTTTATTTCATTTTTAGAGCTGCAGACAAAGAAGAAGATGAAGATAAAGTTAAGCGAAAAGAACAGAGGAAAGAACGTAAAGAAAAAGAACGAAAGAAGAAGAAAGATGAAGATGATGGTGAAGGAGAATGGGAGACAGTCAAGGGTGGTGTAGCTATTCCTTCAGAAAAACCCAAAATGTTTGCTAAAGATGCCGAAATTAATATTTCTGCCGTTTTAAAGAAACTTTCTGAAGTAATTGCAGCTCGTGGAAAAAAGCGTACTGATCGACGTGAACAAATAGAATTATTACATGAGTTACAGTCTATTGCTGATGCGCATAATCTTGGGCCAGCTGTAGCAGTAAAAATTAAATTTTCCATTGTTTCATCTATTTTTGATTATAATCCTAAAGTATCTGATGCAATGAAACCAGAGTATTGGTCTAAGTAAGTACATTATTTATAAATACATTTTGGAAGCATTTTATTATTTTATTAATATATTATTAAAAAAAAAAATCTCTAAATTATTCTACATGTAGAATATTAGAACGTATAACAGAAATGCTGGACATGTTGTTGGGTACATCAGATATGATGATCTCTGAAACTGTCTCAGAAGATGCAGAGGAGTATGAAAATCCTCCATATAAATTACATGGTTGTGTTTTGACATTGGTAGAAAGACTTGATGAAGAATTTACTAAATTATTGAAAGAATGCGATCCACATAGCAATGAATATGTAGAGAGGTAAGTAATTGATGTTGAGCTTAGTGCAATAATAAACACTAATTTTTAGCTACAAATCGGTTCTAATTGTATTATTATAGATTAAAGGATGAAAAACAAGTTGCATCTATCATAGATAAAGTTCAAGAATATCTTGAAAGACAAGGAACCGTGTCGGAACTTTGCCGAGTTTATCTACGTAAAATTGAACATCTCTACTATAAATTTGATCCCAATGTTCTTAAGCAAATGGAAGTATGTTTCGAGCATTATTAAAAAATCTTATTAAAAAACCTATGTTGATTCGTCATATAAATTCGAAGTGGTTCATATCTCATTGCTAAACATAAATATTTAATGAATCAATTTCACTAGGGAGAACTTGGACCGGAAGTAGTTACATCTGTACAAATGATGGAGAAACTTTGCAGATATATATACTCTCACGATAACACTGATAGGCTGAGGACACGAGCTATTCTTTCCCATATTTATCATCATGCGCATCATGATAATTGGTTCCGTGCCAGAGACCTTATGTTGATGTCACACTTACAAGAAACAATTCAACATTCCGATCCTGCTACTCAAGTAATTATAAATAGTTTCACATGAAATTTATTAATTAAAAATTATTCTTGCGATTAACAATTATTATTCACAGATATTACATAATCGCACAATGGCACATTTGGGATTGTGTGCTTTCCGTCATGCAAATATTAAAGATGCACATAATTGTCTTGTTGATCTTATGGTGACTGGAAAAGTAAAAGAGCTTTTAGCACAAGGTTTGCTTCCACAACGACAACATGAACGAAGTAGAGAACAAGAAAAAATAGAAAAGCAAAGACAAATGCCATTTCACATGCATATTAACTTAGAACTTTTAGAATGTGTTTATCTCGTCTCAGCTATGCTTATTGAAATCCCATACATGGCTGGTATGTTTGTACATATTATAAATATACATATACAAATTTAATTGATGACTCATTTATATATATTTAGCTCATGAATTTGATGCAAGAAGAAGAATGATATCAAAAACTTTTTATCAACAATTAAGATCAAGTGAACGTCAATCATTGGTTGGACCTCCAGAATCCATGAGAGAGCATGTTGTTGCAGCAGCTAAAGCAATGCGTAATGGAAATTGGTCAGCCTGTAATAACTTTATTATTAATGAAAAAATGAATGCAAAGGTAATTTTATTGTTATATATTTGACTATTATAAATTATGAATTATCTCATGCCTTTTTTCTAGGTTTGGGATTTATTTTATCAAGCTGATAAAGTGCGCTCAATGCTTACAAGATTAATAAAGGAAGAATCATTGAGAACTTATTTATTTACATATTCACATGTTTATGATTCTATTTCAATGCCTAAACTCGCAGAAATGTTTAAATTAAAACGATCAGTTGTCCATTCCATCATTAGTAAGATGATTATAAATGAAGAATTAATGGTACATTACAAATGTTAATCTTTTATGAATTATTAAATAATATGAAATATATATATATATATATATAACATTATAATTCATACTTTTAGGCTTCTTTAGATGATCCAACAGAAACTGTTGTGATGCATCGAAGTGAACCTAGTCGTTTACAATCACTCGCATTGCAACTAAGTGATAAAGTAAACAATTTTGTAGATTCCAATGAACGTATATTTGAAATGAAACAAGGTAATGTATTTTTGCATGGAATGTATATTTTTTACATGCATATATATAATAGTGTATTTGTTATCAATGTAAAATTTAATGTTATAACGTGTAAATATTTATTACTTCAGGAAACTTCTTTTCGAGAGGAAATCAAGGAAACTTCCGTGATCGTCAAAATTATAATCGACAAGGACAAGATTGGGGAAGACAGAGACGCGATCGTGATCGTGATCGTAATCGAGAAGAAAATCGAAATTATTGAAATAATTATAAAATTATTTACTTGAATGTTTGATGTGTAATATTATTATTACATTGTCTGCATTCAATTATACATTGATATGATACGTGAAATACGTATATACGTAAAATAAAATTTTTAAAATCATTCATGTCATCTCTACTTTAAAAAAATTCTCTCTTTGCATAAAATTAATAAATAATATTCAAACAATATAATTGTTCATTACCATCTCATATTTCTTGTATCATTTCAATAAGTTTATTACCAGTTATTATACTATCACTTACGAGAACAAGTTTAATACCCATTGATTTTTCTATGAGTCTACACGCAGCTATTTCTGCATTAGAGATGCCTCCAATAATACAAATTACAACTATTTTTGGCGAAAGTTTACCACGTTGACCATTGATAGCAGAGTCTGGCAACTTCAATATGTTATCAAAATTTTTACTTTCTTTATCCTGATTCACGATAATATTTAAAATTTGTGCCTGAATAAGAGAAATTAATCACTATCATTTTTTAAGTCTAATAACGAATTAAAATATTTTAGAAACAGACATGATACTAACGATAAGTGGTATATAAGCATTATGAAAGACGTAGCTGGGACATGTAGAATCTATTGATTCAGTATATTTTGAATTATTTGGTAAAAGTTTCAAACGTTGTACATTATTAATCCATTCATTATTTTGATCTGTTAATATATTAATACCACTTTCTGTTTTAATTTTTAACAAACCTATGGTCTGCAATTTATGAAATAATGGGATATGTTTGTAACCATGTGCATGAAGATGTAACTTCTGAATCGATTGTAAATCTGAAGGAGCAATACCATCATTAAAAATGGATAACAAACATAAAAGACGTAAACATTTTAATGGGTTTTCATCTGGAAAAGAAAATATAGTAATTATAATCTTTTAATAGAAAATTAAAATTCTTGTACTTATTACCTATATTTCTCTCTATATAATTTAAACACTCCTTTTTTCCTTTACGTTCAAGTATCAATTTTTCAATGCTTTGAAACGTTTGAAACTCAGATCCCAATGTGTCTGCAATTGTTTGACAAGCTGATATATGAAAAATTAATTGTTGTTTCATATCACTCGATTTTCGTAATTTTGTTGCTATATATTGCCCCATTTCAGCAAGTTTCATTGTTTCTATTGCTTCTTGTTCAGCTACCATCAAACAGACAATAAATGTTATTATTGATATTAAAATAATAGAATTAATAAATGTTAAGTGAAAAAAGTACATTTAAGCAATTTAGTCTTTTCATGTAATATTGGAAAAACATTACTGCAAGGTATGTCACGAACTTCTCCGTATATTTGGTCTTTATCAGGATCTATCTTTGTTCGTGTTTTACCAGAAGATATCACGCCCATATTTATGTCAAAAATTTCATTTAATAAGCCTGAGTATGTTACTGGCGTCAACAGTGTGGTAACTTTATCATAACTTCTATCCATTAAAATAAAAGCACCAATTTCATTTTCTATTTTACAAGATTTTACAGACTGCTTTAACGATTCAATAAATTTTAAAATTTGTTGACTATATTTTCCTAAAGACAGTGTAAGTTTGGGTGAACCAAGCACGAGATGCAATGACCATAAATTACGTGCCATTGCAGGTAGAAGAGTCCCATCCTTATAATAATATAAGTCCGTAAACATTGGATTTTCAAAAGATAAAACATTTCCATCTAATCGTATTAACTCATAACTTAATGGATATATTGTAATTAATCCGCTAAGTCCTGTGTACAAATATTAAATAAAATTATATAGATAATGATTTTTTAACTATAAAATACAATATAAAACTGACCTTCTTCTTCTATTAATGTATGTAATACAGTAGAGATAAATGGTATAACTAATAAATGATGATGGACCTGTACATGGGACGTAACATGAGATAATTCTGATTGAATTTGATCCAACGCCCTTTTACATGAGATTAAATTACTAGACACCAGAAATATACGCTGATTATCTGATGGTTTTAATCCTTGTTCCAACTTATATATTTTGTCAACTTTATATCGTCTATACACATATATATATAAAATAACATGAGAATAATTTATTATTAATAAATAAATATGATAAGATTAATGTATATAACACTCACTTAAATGTGGTGACTCCTATGAAGCTATCGAGTATTTTCATAAGTTTATGTTCAATTATTAAATCTTTAGTACCAGGAATCATATTTAATATTTCGATAAGCTTCCGTTGACTAATTTGGTGCAACACATTTAGTCTATCATGTATTGTTACATCCATGATGAAGAATACTTGTTTTAAGATATTATAAACACTTATTTCAGAACTATTGTTTTTTTTAATTATTTTTTTAAGTTTTCATATAAATATATAGAGCTAAATATTTATGGATTTTTATATTTTAATCTAAAAATTATACCAACACAACAGAAATATATATAAATATTCTAATATAAATATGTTATTTAGATAAATATTAAAGTGACATAATGTACTGACCATATTATATATGTATATATGTATGATGCACATGTAAACATGTAGCAAATTCCAACAAACATCATGCATGTTGGACATAAACATGCACACATAACTTTTAATCATATAAAATGTATATTAACATTGTCATACATACAAGTATATAATTATAAATAATATTAGTAGTCCTATAATTAATATACATTAGTTTTGGACAATACGTAATTTCATTTATAATTGGGGATTGTAATAGAAATACTTAATTATCAATTAAAACAAAATGAAAATAATTTTACAGATTAGTTGATTAGTTGGTCAACAATTCGCGAAATACTGTGAAATTATTCGGCAATGGCAAATTTTAATCATTGACTATTTTTTTCGTAGATACACCATAAATCATAGATTAAATACTTTACAGATACACTGTAATCATTGAATCGTTTGATTTTATTTCTAATTACAAAACAGGATCATTGATTAACCATCTCGTAGAATTATTTTCATCTCGCTTATCATCTTGGTCAATTTTTGAATAGTGATAAGGAAACAATTAAAAAAGAAAAAAAAATATATATATATACTATGTATAAAAAAGAACATTAATTTCACCATAACTAGAACTTCAATACTTAATCATTCATTTAATTGAACTATATGACTTACAGTAGTGTAAGTAAAAATTTATAATTGCAATTGATAATTGAATATTTTAATTGTAATTCTTCATTGAAAATTGGATTAAACATTCCCAATGCAGATATACGTTCCCTTATGTAAAATATAAATCATAGAAGTTAAATAATTCTATTAGTTATGCAGTAAATCATAAAAGTTAAGTAATAATTTAAAAAAAGCATTCTCTTCCTCAGGACACAAGAAAGAATACAAATATTCAGATGTGCATCGATACAAGCAAATTTATTTTTCGAAACTTGCGCACAACGTTGATAAAGGTTATTTAAAAATGGCGGACGCATGGTCTTCCGACACTACCTCAGATTGTTGTATTGAAAGTTTCTCTGATATTATGTCCGAAAAATCAGAATGCGTTATCGTTGGTCAAAAACCTCGTTTGTCTCATCGTCGAAGTAAAATACATTTCTTGCAAAAATTATTTATGAGAGAAGTAGGTATCTTAACCTTTAAATTTTTTTGTGCATTGCTATGATTGACAGATATGAAAATTTTGTGATGCATTTTTACTTATAAAAATCTAACATCAAATAATGAGATATTGTTAGAGCTGAAACATTCGTGAGATATTAATTAATTTTAATTTGTACAGTTTTTTGAATGACATTAAATATTATATGTTTTTATTTGAAATTTCTTTTTCCAAACTATCAAATATTATATATATGATCTGTGTACGATATTTCATTTCTTCTTGAAAAATATAGAAAAATAAATATCTCAAAACATTTCTTTATAGATCAGAAGTTGTTTGCCATCGCATAACTATGCTCCTGAAGAAAATCTTTTTTTGAATGATATTAGACTTTGTATGTTTGTATTTGAATTTTCTTTTTCCAAATTATAAAGTATTATATACATGATCTGTGTGTAATATTTCTTTTTGAAGTATATATAAAAAACGAATGACTCAATACATATTTTTACAGATCAGAGGTAGTTTGTCATTACACAGCTATGCTTCTGAAGAAAGACTGTTTGCAACTGTACCCTCTTGGAGACACTTGCCACTTTTGCATGTCATCCCAAAATCAGCTCTCGAGGCAGGGTATATATTCAATACAATGTTTAAAACAAGTTATGTTGTATAATTAAAATATAATATAAAGTATAAGTAATTAAGATTGATTTGATTAAAGGCACATCGTTATGGGATTGACACAATGTGGTCAATTTTTGTTAACATATACATATATGTTGGATGTTAGTGATAATACATCTTTGTATAAGTATTTGTTACATTGGTGGGCATTCACACCAAATCGTTTGGCTCGTAAAGTGTCAGAAGTTACACTTTTTGGAAATTATTCTATCCATAGAGAACTTAATATAGTAATATCGCAATGGCCAATGGAACGAAATAAATTAGTAATACATGGTCTTTGGTAAGTTTTAATTTATATTTTTTTTGTTTATATTGTTTTTCCTTTTTCTGTGCAATTTATTGAGATTAATAATATATTTGTAGTCATCATTGGTTACATCTACAACCAACGGACAGAGCATATTTAACAATAACTACAGTACCTTCTCTTGATAACTGTAGAGATTGTTTGAAAGTTGCTGCATCATACGAAGAAGAAGGAGAAGGTAAAAAATTATCTTTCATGTCTTGTTGAATGTACGTAAAAAATGTGCTTTTATATTCTACAGACTTAGCTGAAAATTGGGATGGATGTGTACGCTGCAACTGTTTGCAACATGGACTTACTGTGCACACATCATATGAAGTTATGTCACCATACCCAAAATTTCGAGCTTCTGTGTGTTTAAATTATTGGAATTATGTAGTGGTTAATACAGGAAATTTTTTACATGTGCTTAGGGTAGATTTGGATATTCCAAAGCACAAAAATCAGAAGACATTCGATAAACAAGATACTGTAGTTC
This sequence comes from Polistes canadensis, assembly GCF_001313835.1. NCBI lineage: Eukaryota > Metazoa > Arthropoda > Insecta > Hymenoptera > Vespidae > Polistes > Polistes canadensis. The sequence continues at coordinate 393,784 of NW_014569604.1, forward strand.
CAGATACTGTGCCACTAGAGATGAGTGATATTGAAGAGATAGATTATTCAAAGACAGAATCTTATGGAAATTCCCATGACAAAGTAGGTACATTAGAGTGTTCGATTAATAAGTCTCCTCGATTGGAGCCTTCTATTGATCATGACTTTATAGATGAGTTGAATAAGTTAGATGATAGATTAGGACGTGAATTACCATTAAATACCTCAAGCAGTAATCAAAGCAACTGTGTCTGTGATATAAGTAAATCTACTGATGCTTTAAGTATTAAATTATGTGAGTGTTCAGATACCATTGAATGTAAGTGTCAAAATCAAAGTCCTGTTTCTCGCATCGAACAACAAGCTATATCGGTTAGAGATAAAATATTACAGGACTTCTGTGAAGACATGTCTCAAGAACTTAATATTGGTAGTGATTTAATAACTTTAGTGAAGCATCCATCGTGTTCTCCAAGATCAACACCCCAAAGGCTTCCTCCTGATCTCAGAGCTATGGCGTGGTCATCGCCTATTTTTACACCACCTTCAGATATTTTAAGGACGCGTAATTCGGAATCTAGTCATAAAAGTACAGGAGTATCAAAGAATATACGTAATCAGCGAGCTAATTCTCCACAACCTGGTGCTTCACAAGATAACAATGTAACTTCTATAAGTTCTCCGCTTCATTCCATTTCTATAAGTCCATCTTCATCACATTCTTCCCGTTTGATGTCACCTCCCACAACAAGATTTCTTCATCATCCTACTCCACGTAAACAAACAAACATGCACTCTCCTCCTCCAATTATTAACTCAACACAATCTAAGACTAGAGCTACGCATAAACTTATTCTTGAAGCAGAAAAAGCATATGAATTTACTGATGAAGCACAAGAAACTTGTGAAAAGTTAAGCTCATTCAGAAAACGCAGGCTCGCAGATAAAAAATATGAATTTTGTGATGAAATAGAAGACGCAGAAAATATAGTTCCTTTTAAACACATACGTGACCAATTCAAACATCGTGCCTGTTCCATTCATCAAATATCTTCCTCTCCAACAATGTCACCTGTATTGTCTAATGGTAAACGGCATTGGGTAGATTCTGATCAAAGTGAGACTGATGAATTCAATGCACCTCAAGATATTCTAACCAATGATCAATCACCTGTTGAAACAAGTAAATTGATGTATTATTACTTAATCATTTTTAACTGTCAATGTAATGTATCAATTAATCTTTATGTTTTGTACAATAGATGAAAAAAATGTATTACGTCCTCTGAATCAAAATCAATTATCAAATGGAAGTGTACAGAGAGATCGATTTGGAAAATTTGGTTCAAATTCACCATTGGTTCCTAAAATTAATTTACAATATCCTTATATAAAATGTACTGCACATTTTAGAAGAAGTTATATAGAATTGGATGATGAAATGATATCTGTTATTACTGATGTTGAAGGTATGCTAAAATGAACGATTGTATTGTATAAAGTAATTGTTTAATAATTTAATTTTTGTAGATGAAGAAACTGGAGGATACGTCAGTTATCAATGTGTGCTTCCAATGCATGTTCATGGCTCTGGATATGTACAAATGCAAATGATCAGCAACAGTAAAGCAGAAAAATTGGTAAAATTATATTTCAATAAAAAGTATTAAAGCATTACAACTGTCTACAATTATGAAAATAATAAATTTTCAGGCAGTACCTTACGTGTCTATAAACCAGTTAAGTTTTGATATTGAGACATTTTCTCATCACATTGCAGATTGGATTTGTACAAGATTCAATAAGAAATATTGGCATTGTAGTGATTATGACATTGAAATAATTGATATATGTGCTCTTAGTGGTGATATTATTTGTTTACTTATCATGAAAATTCAAGCTAGTGAATTATGTAATCAAACACAATGGTAGGTCCATTTATTTTTTATATCAATTTCTTTTTTTCCACTTGTATTATTTCAATAAGGTATAAACATTTCTAGCACTCAAGAAAGAAAACAATACGAAGTTGGATGTAAGTTTACATGGAATATAGATTCAAGTGAATATAGAATAACTGATGTATTGCCAATGGAAGAAGTGAAATTGGATTCCTTGAAAAACGGTTCATTGTGGAATCCGACGAGACGATTAGCACCACAATTGAGAGAGAAAATTCAACAGCCATATGCTCATACTGTTCGCTTCCTTCATAATGAAATGACTTTAGCTGGTTAGTAATTTTATAGAAGTTAATGATTTATATGACTCATGAAAAAAAATGTATTAAATAAATTACAGGTGAATCTATATTAAGACTCAATGATTTAGATAATCTGGTGGAATTTTATCTTACTCCAATAACGAATTATCCATTAACAGAATGAGAAAATATCAAGTAACGACATGCTGCAAACAATAATTTATTTATTAACGTAAACTTGTGATTTCTATATTGATTAAGGGAACGTACATAATATTATGATTGTATGTAAACTTACAACATATAAATTACTATAAATATTCTTTCGAAAGAGGAATTATTTGTTATATAAACACGATTAAAAATAATAGCAAGTATATTATTATAAATTGTATAGATATCTATTTACTTTGTGAGATTAGTACATAAATTTATGCTGTTGTGTGATTTATCCACAACTTAATTAGTATAAAGTAAGAATTTATGTAATAAGACAACGAAGTTTACAAACATTTGCACCAATTTGTAAATTGTATTTAAAATCCATGCTATAAATGACCTATGTTTCAGGTACACAATTTATTTCATTCTTAATAAATACATTGTATGTTATTTAAATTAACAGAGCAATGAAAAAGTAATTTTTTGATAATATTTGGTCCCAAAGTAATATTGCAATCAGAATTACTAGAATTGTATATTTTTATTACTAATAGTATCCAAACATTTGTCTTTCAGAATATTTTATGTTTTTTGTTGTTTATAAGTTTACTCATAACAAAATTATTTCAATTCAGTTTATTTCAGTAACTTAATTTTGAAAGGTACAGCTTACTTGCAGCTTTTATTTTGTTATTTTTACTTTTTTTTGTTTCTCTTTCATTTTTTGTATATATGTTTATTGAAATGGACTACACGTACATACAAAAAAAAGGTAATATGTACTAGCAATAAATATAATTATCACAATTAGTCAACAAGAAAACATTTCAAATGACTAACAAGATTTTTTATAATTTAAATATATATAATAAGTATGTATTTTTTTGAAATATTTAAAAAGTGAAAATATACAATATGTGCTTCTTTTTACTTTTTTAATTAAAGAAAATAAAAAATGAGTGAAGCCCGCCATTAAAAATTATTTATTATTATACAAATATAATGTGATATAGCTCATTTTACTTGTATATAATTTAATAACATATTCAATATTACAATAAAATAATTAAAGAGTTATTCTCGAGGTTCGATTTTAATTACCAATAAATATTTAGACAGATGAATAATTACTACAGTGTAATAAATAAAAATAAAGTTTGTATCTGTAATTAAGTGTAATCTAGTACAAAATTTTACAATTAAGCAATTGTAAAGATACCGTTATGTAAAATTATTTTTTTAGAATTTCGTTTATATCATTAAGTCATATTTTTAGGTAGTATTCGGATCAATAATCTTTAAAGGCGAATTTCAATTTTTCGTGTTCTTTTTTAACAGATATTTAAGAAAATATATCTGCACTCTATAATTATACTTTTTTTATAACATACTTAAATTTAGTAAAGTCAATTAACGCATAAATATCATTTAGATTGCAATAAAAACTTGGACAATTAATTATTCCTGAACAATAACACTGATACTAATAAATATGGAAATGTAACTACAATAACATTATTATTTTTTTTTTTTTAAATTATGATAAATTCTTATTTTAATATTTATATAGATATTTTTTAATACTTCAAATGACAATATATGATTTATCATGAATCTATACAGGTATTTTAATAGATACTCCTAAAGTAATATCAGAACCTATACCATCGAGCTTAAGTGCAACAAGAACTTCCTCCCATGCATTCATGCACTGTTGATAATGTTGTATTTGTTGATCTGCCATTGTGATTAACATACTTTTTAAGTCTGCTTGTTTTTCGGTATTCCACCTTTGAATATCGCTACGTAAATTCTCATTAGCGCAACCAACACGATCTTGAAGCAACTCCACCTGTTTTTCTAAACGTGGAATCACTTGTCCTAATTTTTCTAATTTTTCATCGCGAGTTTCTGCTTTCCAAAGTGACCCACTCCAACTTTGTGTTGAGGATATGCCACTTGTAATATTCAGTAACTACGTCAATACAAAAAATAATAATCATGAAATTATTATAATATTGGAATTAACACGATTTCATGTTATTAGTTACATGAGTTAATATTTATAGTATTGACGCGTACCTGATCTTTTTCAATTCTTCTTTTTGCTAATTCGTCAATAATCATTTCATATTCAATTTGCATTGAATCTCTTCTGCTTAGGGCATTTTTTACTGCATCTATATATGTTACATATTCACGTTCTGCGTTCGGTACATTCTCTACAAGTTTTCTTTGAGCCATAGCAATGCATTCTATTGCTTTAGCAATTGCCAACAAAATTGGAGCTAATTCTGGTTCGGAAGTAGCCCACAAAGTAAATATTGGATGTAATTGACGCAATTCAAGCAGATAATCTGGAATATTAGTAACAATAAAAATGAATACGACATATATATATATGAAATAAAAATCTATAATATTTAAAATGACGATATTACTAATCTACATTCCAGTTCATACCTTGCCTTTCCTTGTGTATACGATGATGAATTCTATCTATAGTAGATAATTTTTGACTTAGAGATGTACAATAATCACGAACTTGTTCAAACTCAGGTAAATGTTGTTTCATGGTATTTATGGTAGTAATATTTTGTAAAGAATCTGTCATTTTAACAAGCATATTTCCTCGATTTTTACGATGAATAAGAAATTCCTGTATAAATATGGATAAAGCATGAAGCATTAGTATTGTATTAAAAATTCTTAGTAGATTTATATATTATATATGTCTACGTACAGCTGGTTTAGTAGTCAAAAAAATGTGTAAGTTCTTATCATAACTGAGAATAGGATGATTAATAACCCTATTAAGAAATATTTGTAGAAGTTTCATACGTGCTATAATAAATTCTTTAGAATACCGATCTAATTGAGCCAATAATGTATGTTTTCCTGGTAAAGGCTACAAAAAAAGAAAAGGTAAATATATTGAACTCTTTTCAAAATTTAATTCAATAATTAAAAAAATATTAATGTTATTCGTTCTATAAAAACTTACAGGAATAATATGCGTTGGATAAGAATCTACTAATTTTTGACGTAACCAAATAAAGTCATTATAACGTCTACAGACTACATATTCACCATTTTCATATTCCGGACGTGTGACCTGTAATATATAATAATATTATAATATTTTACTGTATTATTCACTGAATTATAGAAAATTAAAATCGAGTATACTTTTTTAAATACTATTTAACTTACTCTAGTTGTTATACGAAATGTAATGTAAGTTTCCAATGTTTCAACATGTTTTTGTGGATTATCTACTTTAACTTTTAAATCCTTTAAATCCATTTGAAAATCAGATATATCTTGTTCTGGTATTGTAGAAAAACTGTCAATAGATGGAGATGCAATCTGAAAAATCAAAATTTTAAATGAATTTTGACTTTTTTATTAAGATATCATGCAATTTTAGATACAATCCAAAAAGTTGTATTCATCGATATTATTATATTTATATGATTAAATATTATTCTTATTATATAAGTTATATTTTAAATTCTTTATGGTCTAAAGAAAAATCAATGAGAAACTACTACTTTTTAAAATAGTCTCTCTCTCTCTCTTTCTTTAAATTATAAGTTTCTTTTAATATTTTTAATACTACACGTATTTACCACAGAGTCATCCATTGAAGTACTGCAATTAGAGAAAAAATCGGCATCGCGACTTTCTTGCTTAACAATTCCACCCATTTTCACTGTACTTATTTCCAAGATAGCTGTATCTTCCTTAGTTTTTTCTTCTAACAGATTTTCCGTTTTTTCTTCTGATGTCATCATTGTGGATAATTGGAAAATAACAATGTTCGATATTTAAACTAATTTTCTGTCTCACAAAATTTCTTCTCTTACTCTTACTAACTGTATCTTCTTGATGCTTCCCTCACTATCACAAGAATAACGCCATCTGTAAAATTTTCGTTATTGACATTTTATTCTACATTATTGTACATACATACATAGTGCGTCAATATATTTATTATTAGTGCTAAAATTTACAAAGTTTATTTAAATGCATATATACATATATATGTACATATGCATAACGTGTGAGAGCTTATTAAATATTTTTTGATTTTATTGATTTTCCCTAGATTGCAAATTTCTTTGCATACTCGATGCAGCGCCTGAAAGTATGCAACACTGCAAACATTCAAGTATGACGTACACACACACAATACTAGTTATTATTCAAATACTTGGCGGCACCACTAGATAGCGCTCATAGTCTCGATAATGATCGATTACATCGAGTGTAAGAATCGTACGTATATACTACGAAGATCTACAATAAAAATATTTATATTATTTGATATAATTCACTAATATTTATACTATTTTAAATAAAACTACATATAAATTCATTATATTATTATATTGTAATGAAGATTTGAAAAGTTACTATACAACTTTTATTGGAACAACATAATATTTTAAGAAATAAGCTAATATTAAATTCATTGTTAAAAAAAATTCATATTTTTGTAGTTCCTCTACATGAAAAATCAATTATTGTTAAATGTATGTATATATGTATATATGTATGTATGCATATATGTATGTATCTATGTACGTCGAATATAGAAAAATTAGGCCAAGTTTTGCGGAAAGCTAATA